>NC_090728.1:150925230-150940230 GCF_036898095.1 Palaemon carinicauda
ATTTGTGCATAATTCATTACTGGACATCCTATTAAAAAAAGAAATATATATCGTAAGATCCATTCATTATATCTATCAACATAATCCCAGAAGCACATTCTGCGGAAAAAAAATATATAAATTCCAATGTTTGATAATTCTGTCACGACTCTCTCATGACATCCCCCAAAACTAACGAGATTTGTCTTTTAAACGGAAGAAATTTTTTCAATCCCCTGTCTTGACTATGGAAGTCAAAAGAAAATCATTGCAACTAATTTTTCCCTTTTTTTTTTTAAACCTCTCTGTTTTGAAAGGTCAAGTAATATATCCTCTCAGGGCTACAAATCATTGACTTAATTTTACTTTTTATACTTTTAATTTTTTGCCGTTGTGCTAAAGATCGGCCATCAGCCAGATTTCACAACATTTTATAGTTGCTAAATTTTTATTGAAAAGAAAGTTGCCCTTTTTCTTTGACTCGATAATTTCAATATATTTGTTTCCTTTTCGTCAGAAAAAAAATTAAGAATGGTTAGTTTAATTTATTTAAAGCGAATGCTGTGCTATGTTTTATTTATCTGAATCAGTTCGCAAAAACCTCTTTAGTAAAGTTTCAAAAATTTGGAAAAATTTTAGATTAACACATTATTGACGCCTTGAGATTTATTTTAATATTATTGTTTTTAAAATATTCTAATTGTTCATTACTTCTATCTTAGTTTAATTATTTCCTTATTTCCTTTCCTCACTGAGCTATTTTTTCCTGTTGGAGCCCTTGGGCGTATAGCATTCTGCTCTTCCAACTAGGGTTGTAGCTTAATAATAATAATAATAATAATAATAATAATAATAATAATAATAATAATAATAATAATAATAATAATATTGACTAGTTTCCAGTAAAATCCATCGAGAAGGAATGTTGAGATGTTTGATGGTCAGATAACTGGAAGAGGCTACAGAGAGTCGAAGAGGATATTGAGTTACCATCCGAATCTAAGAAAGATTAACTGATGAGCAGACGAATAAGATCTTCTAAACTCCATTCTTTGTACGTGACCAAACTACACTGCAATACAATCATCTATCTTTTTTTTTCTAGTCATAGCTTCACTTCTTTATCGAATTTCTATATTTCTCACATTTTCAACAGGTATCAATTAGCATTTAGACGGTAAGCAATTTAACTCATGAATTGGCTTAAAAGGCGATGATGGAAGTTCCCTTTTTGGAAATGTTTATGGTACATGTTACTGCAATGGTCTAACTCAAAATTACTATATTTTCAAGCATTTTTTTTCGATCGATAAAGTTTCAATGTTGACTTCGAACATGAGAACAATATCTTATCTTTGCAGACAAAAATTTACAAAAAAGGCTTGGTTCTTATGTAACATCATTTGGTGTTGCTTTTCATTCGGTATAAGAATCAAGCAATCATTGAAGAGATATAAATAAATTATAACTTTAGAATTCCAAACCTTTCTTTTGCAATCCAAATTAGTGAATAAACAGTTTTTAAGTCGACAAATTTAAGATATTGCCATTAGCATCTTGAAAACCCTTCGATTTAAAATTGTTTAATTCTGTGTATATAGCAAGAGCCTCAATTGACGTCATCGACTTCGACTCTGTAAGGAGAGAGAGAGAGAGAGAGAGAGAGAGAGAGAGAGAGAGAGAGAGAGAGAGAGAGAGAGAGAGAGAGAGAGAGACTATATCCCTAATTTTTCCTTGTTCATCTGACAGAAGGAACAGTATCTAAAATCATCTTAAAAATACAAAAATTCTACTCTTTCCTGTACTTCCACTGAACAACTATACACATTTTGCTGAAAAAAATATTCTGTAGGAGATTTAGTAACTCTTCCAACTTGCACCAGTTTTCCTTATTTGAGTAAACGGTTTTAAAGCTATAAGTGAAGTGGCGGCTGAGTTTTCTGGAGATCGGCTTATGGAGAAAAGTAAAGGAAGTCTGGTAAAGAACGAATTCTGGTCCGTATTTTCTTAGATTGCTGAATATATAACATCTTTCGAACTGCCTTCCTATTAAATGTAGTATACAGCATTAACTCATTTGCATGAAAAAAAAAATATTAATGCTGAATACTCTGTATTTTTCTCTCTTTTTTTTCTATGAATTCACCATTTTCTACTCGTTTTCCCAACATTAAGAGTTTTTAGATCCTTAAAAAAATTCTTTGACTTTTATTGTCTCACACCCTTTTCTTTTCCTCGATATTGTTTCCTCCCTATTCGTAATTTCGCAAAGCATGTTTTAGCATCATCATCTCTCGCTATTTCATTTCTATTCCTTCTTAAATTGCTCAATTTCTTATTTTTCCTCAGAGATATACATCTCTTTTAATTTTTAATAATATGGTGTTTCATGGTTTCAACTTAACCCTTGATTATAGTGCACTTAAGGGATCAATGGCCATGTTATGAAAAACCTTTTGGTATGATTTGATATAAAAATCGTGAAAAATTAGCAATATATTAAAATGTAACTTCAATATAGACTTTCTTGGATATTTATTTTCGTTATCATTTGACTGCACATTTATGAAAAAAATTTGTATCATATTGTTAGAGTAAAACATCTTGAACTTGACCTATTATTATTATTATTATTATTATTATTATTATTATTATTATTATTATTATTATTATTATTATTATTATTATTATTACTTGATAGGCTACATCCCTTGTTTGAAAAGCAGGATGCTATAAGCCCAGGGCCCCCAACAGGGAAAATAGCCCAGTGAGTAAAGGAAACACGGAAAAATAAAATATTTTAAGAAGAATAACAACATTAAAGTAAATAATTCCTATATAAACTATAACAACTTTAACAAAACAAGAGGACGAGAAATTAGATAGAAAAGTGTGCACGAGTGTACCCTCAAGCAAGAGAACTCTATTCCAAGACAGTGGAAGATCATGGTGCAGAAGATATGGCACTACCCAAGACTAGAGAACAATGGTTTGATTTTGGAGTGTCCTTCTCCTAGAAGAGCTGTTTACCATACCTAAAGAGTCTCTTCTACCCTTACCAAGAGGAAAGTGGCCAATGAACAATTACTTTGCAGTAGTTAACCCCATGGGCAAAGTAGAATTGTTTGGTAATTTTAGTGTTGTCAGGTGTATGAAGAAAGAGGAGAATATGTAAAGAATAGGCCAAACTATTCGGTGCATGTGAAAGCAAAGGAGAACCGTAACAAGAGAGAAGGATACAATAATGTACTGTCTGGCCAGTCAAAGGACCCCATAAATCTCTAGTGGTAGTATCTCAACGGGTGGCTGGTGTCCTGGTCAACCTACTACCTTACTACTTGTGGGGCCTCAAAGATTTATTTGAATTAAATACATGTATTCGAAATTCCTTTCCTTTAAAACAATCCGTTAATCAAGAGGTATCTAATAGCTAACTGATATAATTATTTGTCATCATATAAGTTGTACTTATATAGGTCGTGGTATTTTTTTTTTAATAAAAGGGAGTCATAATTCTATATGATTTGTTTAATCTTTGATTCATAAGATTATCTTGAGACTGATATAGTTGTTTCATAGATTATGCATTTTTCATATTCTTTCAAACAAGTTCTAATGCTGAAAATCAATGGTAGCATGAAATTCCAAGTCCGTGAAATATTTTCATTTAACTTCACAGCATTCTTCTTAAGCAAGAAAAAAAAATAAATAAATAAAATAAATAAATAAATAAACAAAAAAATAATAATCATAGTCGTTTTAGAAAGGCAAACATTCCGCAAGAGTTTCTAAGTCAAATATCAAACAGGAAAACTTGTATATGTTAGGGAGACCAAATGTAATAGTGGATGTTAGTGCGAAAAATCGTCTACCAGAAAAAAAAAAAAAACTGCTTTCCAATACTCTGAAGACTCCTCTTTGATGCACCGTTTGTTCACCAAGTTAACAAGGAAAAAAAAAAAAAAAAAAAAAAAAACATTTAGGAGAGGGTCCTTCCCTTTTTATCCAACTTTCTTTGCTATGTCCATTTCTCGGCCATCAGGAATAAACTATACGAGTTGTTCTCCGTTCATGATGTATCTTTTATAAATAGATCAATCAAGTGCATCTGAGTTGAGGAACTATAGTTTTTCATGGGTTTTGTTTACTTTTGCTTTTTCTATTTTGAAGGTATTTAAGTGTTCTTAGTTAACAGAATTCTGAAAAGGTTTTGGTTAGGATGTCTTACATTTATGCTGTTCTTTAAAACATTCAAAATTCCAAAGAGTTGATGTGTAAGAATTTATTTGCAGTAGGTTTCACAGAACGGATGATCTTTGCATTCACCTTTTTCTCTTAGCTGAATATTGTAAAAAATTCCCTATGATAAAAATTAAACTCACTTAATGGCCTAGAGAACTTATAATCGTAAGTTTAAAATCATAGAACGGGAAATAACTAAACTTTTGATGCGGTGGATAAAGTCTTTAAAGTTTGAGTCAATATCAGTTAATGATCGAAGGTGTTAAACACAAAACCAATGGACCCTTAAGACCGAAGAACGAATTGTATGAATAGATATAAAAGAAATGCACAATTGATTTACAGATGATTTAAATGGCTTCTTATTTATTCTATGTAATTCTAAAGCATAAGATAGATTGAAATCTTTATCAATTGCTTCCTGACAAAATGGATATGAACATTTTGTGTGATTATATCCTTAGCCTCCCCCTCTTCTTACAAATATTCTTTTTGTTATTTGGAATTTGAATGTCTCTTTTTATGACGACTATCTGTTCCATTGCTTTTAGTTTTTGAAAAGATTGTTATTGTGTCTTTATCTAAGCTTTGAAATCTATCATCATTTATATTAGTTTTTACTTGAATTGAAATTTCTGTTTCTATTTAAGTGTGAAAGAATTCAGCAATGTAAGTTTCGGAAAATAAATGAGATCTATGAGGGAGGAAGATAAAGGGGGAGTTCAGCAAAATATATAAAACAAGGAGAAAAACCATTGAACAAAAACTATGGTAGCCGTTTAATGGTAAGAAAATCTACTCACTTAAATGACATTTCAAGTAAGGAAATATCATTGTCGGACCACATTTTTTTTTTCTTCTAACATCTGCTAATAAATTGAAAATGTAATGCTTGGAACATATACTCGCTCATTTAAAGGTTTAAAGACCGTTCATGAATGGAAAGGGCAAGGGACAGTGACACTGCCCTATCAAGTAGTACAATGCCTTAGAGACTGACTATGTACACATATGATCAGAACTCAAGCCCTCTCTCTGCCAAAGATAGGACCTAGGAGGACCAGGCAATGGCTGCTGATGACTCAGCAGATAAACCTATAGGCACCCTAAACCCTCTATCCTTAGCTCACAATGACGGTTAAGTTGCAGCGACCAAAGAAACTAACGAGTTTGAGCGGGACACTGACCCCACTCTGGCGTTCGCAAGTCGGGGACGTTACCACATCGGCCACCACTTTAATAGATGTATATCTAGTATCATAATAATAATAAAATAATGATAATTCTTTATTTCCAATTTATACATTGGGTATTAATATCCATGTTAAGGATAATACATAGCATCAAGTACACAGAGAAACTAAACATAATATAAAAGTTTTAAAAGTATTGATAAAAATATAGTACTCAAAATAATAGTAAAAAAAAAGCATTTAAAACTATAATCACAAGTCTTATAAAAGTCAGGAGAAAAACAAAATATATAATAGTTCTAAAAGTATTGATAAAAACATATGCATTTAAAACGTTAAGAGCAAAAAAAAAAAAAAAAAAAACATATTATTAGAACGTTAAAAGTATTGATATATATATAAGTTGTTAAAACATTGAAAACCATAAAACATCATAAAAATCTTTAAAGCTCAAAGGTAAAATTAACTTTACACATTAAACATTTTTTAAATATAGATATAAATATAAGTAGCTAAAATGTTAAACGTTAGATATAATATAAAGATCAAATACCATTTAAAAGATGTTTCTTTAATTTGTATTTAAAAGACGGTAACGAGTTAGTTTCCTTTAAAGAGACTGGTATACTGTTCCAAAAATGGGGACCCCTCACTATCATCTCTCTCGATCCCATATCAGTTCGAACTCTCCTTTCGAACACATCGTTAGCCTGTCTGGTAATGGAGTTTACGGTCTGAAGATTATATAGCCACTCTGGTAAAATACCTCTTAAAATCTTAAAAATTAAAACACATACATCATATCTGTATTTATCTTTCATTTTTAACCATCCCAGTTTTATTAGATGCGGAGTGATATGATCATATTTACTCACCGTCCCAAGGGCCACACGAGCTGCAAAATTCTGTAGTTTTTGTACTTTAGTCAGGTGCTTATTATTCGCTGACCCCCAGACGGCGAGACAATAATTGATCAAGCTTAGAGCTAAAGATTGTACTATAATTAAGCGTGCTTCGGCTACAAAATAATTTTTCACTCTATTCAAATATATTAAGGTTCCCATAACTTTCCTGTGAATCTTGTCTATGTGTGTCTCAAAAGTCATATAATTATCGAAGTAAACCCCAAGGTTCTTAACACTGCTTAGGGGTTTGATTTGACTGCCTTCAAAATTTATTACCAGATTCGGATTAATGCGATTTAAATATTGCCTTGTTCCTATAAAGATACTTTGTGTTTTTGCAGTATTTAATAACAAACCATTTTTTTTAATTTAAACTTTGGCCATAGATAATATGTTGTTAGCTCGTTCCACGATAGCTTCTACATCGTTAATATCACCTTCAATAAAAATTTGCGTATCATCAGCATATTGAACCACAAAGCAGTGGGGCAGGTAATTGACTAGGTCATTAACGAATATAATGAATAAAATTGGTCCCAGAATTGAACCTTGTGGAACTCCAAATGATACTAGTTTGGTGGAAGAAATAGTATTTTTTATTTTAACAATTTGATAGCGGTTGCTAAGATAACTTCGAAACCAGGCTGTATCAATGTTCAACATTTCGCATTTTCTGAGTAAAATTTCATGACTAACACTATCAAAAGCTTTTGTTAGGTCCAAAAGCAAAAGTAGAGAAATCTTCTTATTTTCCATATTGTTGTATATTTTATCAGATATCTGGAGTAATGCAGTCTCAGTAGATAATTTTGGTCTAAAACCATGTTGAGTTTTGGAAAGAAGCTTATGTAACTCTAAATATGAGGTTAATTGTTTAGCAACTATTTTCTCTAGAATTTTTGACAGGACAGGCAGCAATGAGATAGGCCTGTAATTACCCACTAAATCTTTATCTCCACTTTTATAGACAGGGACTACATACGGAATTTTCCACATTTCAGGATAAACATTAGTTACTATTGATGTATTAACGATGATCGTAAGATAAAAAGCTGGTACGAATAATGAATCTTTTATAAAACGGAGAGAGATTCCATCTGGTCCACACGCATTGGTCTCTTTCATATTTTTAATAGTTAAAATCACAGTCTCGCAATCAACAGGTGAGGGTCTAAAAACATGTAAATTGTCATTAGAATTATCAATCTGATTGATATCTTGCAACAGGATATCATTATTTGCCAAATCCTCTTGAGATTTTTCAAATGTCCTTTTTCCTACACCGGAAAAAAATTCGTTAAAATTTTCTGTTTTGGTTAATACATCCTCGCTGTTTTCAGTTAACTCAAAATCATTATTTGTAACTTTCGAAAGCATCTTTTTGGCAGTTTTCCATGTAGCTGAGATATCATTTATATTTTTTTCAAATTCACTGTTGTAATGTTCTTTACGACTAGCGTCAATTACTAATCTAACTGTCTTTTTCTTATCTCTATAATTCTCCCTAAGTAGTTCATTATAAGGATCTTGTTTCAGAAAACTTTGTATTTGATCTCTTTCTTTTATCGCAGACCATATTTGCTCTGATATCCAAGGGGCTGGGGGGCGTAGTAATTGTCTTGTCACAATGGGAGCACAAGTATCAATGCATAGGTTCATGACGTTAGTTAACGTATTAACTTGAATACTTACGTCATCTGTATGCAAGATAGTGTTTAGGGTGTTCACTTCATTAAGTAGTAAGTTACAATATGTATTCTGTGAATAATTCCGTAAACAGCGAAAAGTTTTATAAATGGGAGAGCGCTTTGGTTTTTTCATATTCACTAAAATACTAATTGCTTCATGGTCTGCGATTGGGCCCGGCAATATTTCTAATTTAGTTACCATAGTTTTGTTATTAGTGATGAAGAGGTCTATCAAAGTTGATGAATTCGAAGTTACTCTAGTAGGCCTGTCAATCAGTTGGTCTAACTTTACACTGTCAATAAGTCCAGCCATTTTATTACCAGCTTTGAGAAGGTCATCATTAAAATCACCGAATATAAAAATAGGTTTGTTCCTTAAAACTACGTTTTTAAGAGAGTCTAAAATAAAATTAAAAGAATCTACAGTAGATTTAGGATGGCGGTAGAAGCAACCAATAATAACTGAGGGTAAATAGCGGTGCTGTAGAGTTAACCACTTGCATTCAACTCCCTCCTGCTTCTCAAGGCCGTTATCAAACTCGGTTACCTTTAAATAGTCTCTTACATACACACACACCCCACCACCTCTGCCGTGGTCCTCTCTGTATAAAATATATGATGGTATATTACAAAAATCATCACTCATATTCGAAGACAACCATGTTTCACTTATGCACAATACATAAATTTTGTGTTGTGTTACCAAAATCTCTATTTCGTGTTTGTGACATAATAAAGATTGAGCATTAATATAGAACATTTTCAGATAATTACTCTGTGCGACACTGTCATCTTGGCCTACTACCTAATGATAATTATGATTATATTTGGTGCAAAGTCTACTCTTATGTCCATATTCCTGACATACATTACATTTTATTTTATGGTCAAATCTACAGTTGGATTGAACATGGTTGAATTCACCACAGTTGAAGCACCCCTTTCTATTTCTTTTCTTGAAACTATTGCCATTTTGCTGGTAATGAGCTTTATAATGAGCTTCGCGATTTTGTAGCCTATAATTATTTTCCCTATGGTGATCGCCATGTCCTCTATTATAAATGCGTGTGTCAGGGAACCTGTGTCTTGCATTGAAGTTTATTTGAGAATAAGGAGGATCACGATTCTCAACCCTTAATCTACTCTGATTTCGTAACGTAGTCCTATTTATTTGATTACTCTCTTTTCCCTGAAAGTGTGCATTTCTATTTGTATTAACTATTAGAGGCATGTGCTTTCTATTTGACCAATCACTTGAAACTATTTTTAATCGAGACGTAGAAGATATAGCATCTAACAATCTTATTGCACCGATTCTACTCAAATTATCATAATCAAAATCTTCATGCCAATCATAGCAATGTATATCTACCTCACCAGTTCCCAGTTTAAAGTAATCGTTAGTTTTAATAAAGGTTACATCATTATCACAGCACCATTTACATATGTTTTCGTTAAATAGATTAATCCTACCTGCCAGATCATCTGACTTTAAAGTGGGAACTAGTTCACATACTTTTACAACGGTATTTTCGTTCTTATTCTTGAGTTCGGCAGCTAAGGTGCCAAGACAATCAGTGATTCCTTCCATGGTAGTGTCCTCATCAAGAACGTCCTGGACGCCACAATATATTATACATTCCTTAATAGGATAGCTGAGTTTCTCTGTGATCCATGATTTTATCAAATCCACATTTGCCTCTTGAAGGGTCCTAACAATCACGTGGTCATCAAGGTCCTCGGATTTTATGCCCCGTAGGCATGAATCTCCTATTAATAGTATGTTCTTTTCGGGGAACACGTTTCCTCCCTCTTCATGGGATTTGTCTTTACGACGTAAGGCAACTTCCAAGGCCTCAACTCTCTCCTCTGCCAATAGTAGTTTTGTCTTTAATTCGTTAATTTCAACTTCCTTTTCTGCTAGATTGTTATTGACAACGAAAAAATTGTCATTCATCTCTCTCACGAACTTATCAAATTTTTGGATAAGTTCAGTTAGATTTGTCTCTGCATTTCCTGAAGTATGGATGTTTTCAGTGGACGATGTATAAGACGATGATGGCTGTCCATTTACTGACGAGTAATGTAACAGAATTTTGTCTATTAGCTTCTCTTTGGTAGTCCATATTCCTCCCAAGATATAACAATTGTCACTGATGTTGAATGAAAAGGCAATATTGACTGAAATTAGTTTAAAAGACTATATTTTTAGAAGCTTTTATGCTGAATAAGACCTTCTTGTTGACTAAAATCAAAAGTAGTCGTTAAACACAAAAATTAAAGGTAAAAATCACCTCAAAGGTCTATTGTGACATCCAAAACTGGCAGCCAATCGGAATTTCTTATTCGCTGAAAAAGTTACTGTTTCAAAGGGTAGGAAGAACGATATTTTTACCTTTCTAATATGCTTCTCTTTTACCAATGCTATTTATTGAACATTGATTTGAAAAATATCTGTAACCTAGCATAACAGCATATGTTGTGCTTCATTTAGTCTTATATTTTGTTTTAGTTTCTCAATTGTAAGTTTTGCTAATAATAAGAAAGTTTTGGTATTCAAGATAAAACTGCTCTTTCATTTCCCGAAAATGCATTTGTTATATAGAGGTTTTAAATATTGAGATGGATAATAATGTTAACCAATTGTTACTGTACTTCTTTTAGCCAAAATAAAGCCTCTTTAATGATTGAAAAGATTAAACAAAGTACAGAAAGCTTTACGAAATATTTAGGAATTGTAGGACTGAAATAGAAACAAATAGATGATGCGTTTTCACATTTTTAAAGTAAATTCTCACTTCAATAACTATGGATAGAGGGAAATTCAAATGCTAAGGAATGTTATGCAATCTCTCATTCTTATATAATGGAAACATAGTTGAAGAATGTGCCGTTGGGCTTATACAAGTAGACATTCCACCAGATTTGGGGACAGTTTCTTGTAAAGGGTAAATTTACACATCTTAGGGATAAGATGGGTTAATGAATTCTACTAAAGAAATTCTAATGCCAATTTGTACAGTTGGACACATGAATTAATGGCAAACCTAGCTCAGAGGAAGTATACCCTATCACACCCTTACTACGTGTAGAGTTTCTGTATGTAGCCTCACCCGTAACCTCTATAATTACTCCCTACAATATCTGTTTGGTTACACACCGCACAGTAAGGTTGTGATATGGTGCACTTCGTCAGAGCGAGGCGTGCCTGCAGTTCCTGTGACCAACCGTATTTTGCATTATTTTCGAAAGACTCCTTTAATCCAGTATTTGCTTACTAACTGGAAGAATAGATGAAAACTAGTATTTGCAAAAGGGCAACAGTCTCTTTTTAAGTTTCTGTATTTGCAATGCCCATATCTCAATTATTAATTATAAATGAGTCAAATACGTTTTTATTGAAACCTTGATATAAAAATAATTCAGATGCCATTGAGTTGAGTATGAACTGCCCTTCATGCATTTTGTTATTTGCTCTTCCATATTCTAAACTATTATAGTTTGCTTACTCACTAGACTATTTAGAAATAACAATTCCTGTTTAGTATTTATCAAATCCGAGCCTATATTTGTTAATTTTTCAATCTATCAATTTTTGGAAATGGGGTCAACGCACGAGTTTTCACTCGAAAATTAGATGAAGACAAAACATGTTGTAGCTTCAATCTAGAGATGTTAATATCTTTAAAAAGATTAAGATAACGTTTTTGTAGGTTTTGTGTCTTACTGAACTTATTGGGTCCATGAAGTTTTCACGACCAAATCAAGCATAAAGTAATTTACTTTAATAGTTTTTTTTTTTTTTTTTGGGGTGGGGCGTTCATACTCCAACAAGAGAGGCTCTTTTAGACTTTGGACACTTCACATGGTTTGAAAATTAAAGACGATATTAAAATAATGGAAAATAGCTCCAAATAACGAAAATTCTTGACGTACTTGGCCTAGATAAAGCAGTTTATATGCTCATTGGTTTAATAAACGTGATTACTAGTCATCTTTTCCTTTTGTAACCATTTGACAATATGAATATTGTTATAAAAAATTGGTATCTAATTGAGTGTAAACTTGTTTTTTACGTTTATTTTTTTTCTTTTATCATATATGATGAACTTTTATTATCCAGATAAATGCCTAAAAAATGATAACATATTGCGATTTTTTTGCTGTTTATAAAACCTTTGGAACGCTTATAAAAAGATGTGCAACCACTTGCTAAATAAATCATTGAAACAAATATTGAAATACTGAAGGAGAGAAGGAAATTCTATTTCAAAGAATTATTCTTAATCTTTCGAAGAGGAAGAAACTAAGTTCTTATATATCACCTAATATTTAAATATCAACCACAATGGTAATTAATTTCAAATTCTACTTTTGGGAATGTATATCCGCTAGTAATTCATTTATGATAAAGATATTTATTGATCACCTGATAATTTTGGTCCTAATATATCTACAGTACTCCTTTCTCAAAGGCTATCTTGATATATCCATTATAATGATATATCTCTGATGTATTATAGATATTGAAAAGCAAGAATTACACAAATACAAAGTAGAATTAAATTGCCAAAAGGCGTTGATAGAAAATACCGAAAACAAACCTGAAAAAGATTTGGAGGAGAGACAATAAAAGTCACGAAATTGATTTGGGGATCTGGAAACTCGTAACAGGTTTGGAAAACGAGGAGTAAAAAGGGCGGAGTGAGAGAACAAACGAAATTCGGATTTAATAAAACAGCTCCAGATTCGAAAAAAAGATATACGCGTAAATGTATAGGTGGCGTGAACTGCATTTGATAGGAATGCAGTTTCGAAAACACCTTCTTAGGTAGAAAGGTAGGAAGAAAATGTTGGGAAAACAAGAAAACAAAACAAGTTGTTACCAATAATTAAATAGAAAGCTTTACTTGACATCATAGTTATTGTAAAATTCAGGAACTGTTAACCTCCAATTTATCAGAATTTAGTTATTTGCTACAGCTAAAAAGAAATTCGGATCTGAATAATACAGTATTTACCTTAGTTATGAATACCAACTCATGTTTTGAGTTTATAAAATCAAGTATATGTTTTCATAGCATGAAACTAACTCCTATGCAAATATTGGAAATAAATATAATTTAATAAATCTTTACTTTATCCTTTTCTCTCTTTTAAACTTTAATATCTTACATATTTTGAAAATTATCGTATTTTCATAATTCTGGCAGTTCAGGTATTGAGTTATATAACGATTTCGTAATCACGGTCAAAGAAGTAGGTACAATGTGTCTTCCCACTGGATACCAATCTGATAATATCTAGATGTGAATAATTTGTGTGAGAGCGAAACTATCTTTGATCTTTGAACGCTACCAAGACATTGTCTTCTCATTTTGAATATATATATATATATATACATATATATATATATATATATATATATATATATATATATATATATATATATATATATATATATATACACACACACACACACACATATATATATATATATATATATATATATATATATATATATAATATATACACATATACAGTATATATAATACATATATATGTATTGCATATATAATATATGTAGTATATAAATGCACACACACACACACATATATATATATATATATATATATATATATATATATATATATATATATATTAATTTTAATGCTTCAAAAATAATCATGTACAAAAAACAAGATAAGAAATTAAATTGGGAGATAGAAATCTATGATATATAGAAATTCTAATTTATCTATAAAATCTATGTTTCTTAAGAACGCTAAAAACCTAAAAACAGAAACTCTGAGAATCCGATAAAAAATAATAAAACTCTCTGACCAAAATATATATACATTTGTATATATATATATATATATATATATATATATATATATATACATTTGTATATATATATATATATATATATATATATATATATATATATATATATATACATATATATATATATATATATATATATATATATATATATATATATATATATATATATATATATATATATATATATATATATATCTTTCCAGTCACGGTCAGGAGCATTGACAGGCGTAAAACTACTGAGTCTCCTCCTCGGATTGGGGGAGAGAGGGGGTACCCCAAGAGCTAAAGGGGAAGGAGGTGGGAAGGGGTGAGGCTATGTGTGCATGTTCATATCTATCTAAATATTTAGCCGTCATTTTTGACTGGTGGCGTACACTAATCCCTACATAGTACCCTTTTCCAGAAAATCTTAAAATTATAACATTACACCGCCTTCCTAGAATCATGTTTCTAGTTAGTTTCCGTTAATATTTTCATCGAATTTTTTCCTGGAAAATAGAGAGGTTTTATGAGGGGAGAAGATGAAGAGGTAGTTGAGTAAACAGAAACAAGAGGCAAAAAGGAAGTCGCCTAATGGTAGGACCACATAAACAAAACTCCTATGTAAACAATGACGAATCATGTTTTATTCTTTTCAAAGTCAAAGAAGAAGAATGTGGTTATCATTCCTGATTGCCATTAAAGATGTTTATGCAGTTTTGATTATACTGATATGTTTGAGCCACATGCATTTGTCTTTAGCAGGGTATCAAATTCAAAGTCTCCTAAAATGTGTTACTTGAAGCAGATACTCATTCAATTACGTTCATAGATAAACTTATTCATTAAAAAAAATGTCACTAACTTCAAATCCTAAAAATTTACTTAAATCTATTTTCAGTTTTTGATTTCACATCCGGACCCATTTAGAAAAAGCTGAAATTATTTAAAATAACAAATTTAAGGCTAAATTCCCTTCACATCTCTATTTTGAGAAAAAAAAACTAGTTTAATTTTTTTACCTGTTATTTGGTAAAAGTTGTTTAAGAAAGGATAGATCGAAATTATTTTCATGAGTATCTATATGTTTTTGTAATAGCATTGATTGTTTTCATCCTTAAGGTTTCTTACCGTTTTTTATCTTTCCGTTGATCAAATTAGTGGATA
>NC_090728.1:150942730-150967730 GCF_036898095.1 Palaemon carinicauda
AGCTGCGCCCAACTTCTCCATATGTCAAGTCCATTTAGTTTTTAATTATCCAGTGTTACAATGCATACTACGCACATGTCAGATATCTTTCGAAGCCAAAAAAAAAGGAAAAGAAAATAATAATATATACCTTACATTTTATTATATACTATTCAGCAATCTTTGATCATTTTGAGTTTTTTTTTTCTTTTTACCATACGCGTAGTGTAATTTTATTACCGCTCCCTTTTTCCAAGTATAAAGAAAAAATATAAAGGCATCTACAAAAAAAAGTTCGCAAGAGAATGTATTTTGTACCTTAGGGACAGCTGAAACTTACTTAGCATAAAATGCAAAAATTGTAGGAAAATCTATGCCTTGGAACGTTGCTTCATTTGCATAAATACATTAAGGCCGCAACGTTTCCAGTAACTTTCCTATGACGATGAACATTGACGTTCTCGGATATTTCAAATACATTTATTCGAATTTTGTCAGGTGAGTCTACATAAACTAGATATTGCTGCTGTGTTTCGAAGAAACGTTATAACATCGCTATGAAGAATTTTGATTGAGATGTGAAATTTCTCAAACGAAAATATAAACTATTGTTTAGGTTTCATGTTTTATGCAATTTTCATTATTTTATCAACGATTGTAACTACGTTGGTATTTTACAAAGAACATACATTATGTTGTGTAGGCGACTAATATGATTATTGTAGCATATGTCAGTATCTTCATTTTTGTTTTCGGAAAGTTCGAAAGAAACCACTATTCAGTACAGATATAGAACATTTGTAAACAGATGTAAATATAAATTACGTTTACATTTGTATCTTTTTTTTTTATAAAGTACTGAAAATATCATTTGATTTTGAAATGGCGTTTATATATTTAAACTGAGCCAAGTAGAAATAAATTTCTTGGACGGTCTGCTTTAGAATTAATTTTAAGCGGGATTTGCATCTGATTTTTAATCAAATTAGTCAGCTTAGAGGCACTAAAACTGATATTTGTGTTTGCAAATTCTAAAAACATGGAAATTCCTGCAAGAATATAATTAGCATATAAAGTAGTAGAGAAATATTTATGAATTGAAAATAAACACAACATGTATATGTCTCTTTGGTTTTGGAATACATGGCAAGATATTTTTCTTTAAAGTCTGAATTAAGGAAATTCAAAAGATAAAAAAGCTTAATTGGCAATGTATTGAGCAACATTTTCTACGATTGGTTTCTGTAACGATTTTGAAGATGAAGAAATTGCATACATGCGTAAAATATTCTGGTTGGTAGAACAGTAAAATCAAAAGGTCAACAAGACTAACTACTTACAGCGATCTGAAGAAATTGCAACTCCATACTTTTCCATATTGAAATATGTTCAGTTTGCTACTAATCATATAAGCCTCTGTGCAGTGAAGAATTTTGCTTTCTTATTTAACAGGGAAAGTATGCAATTATATTAGCACGCATACACATACACATTCATATATATATATATATATATATATATATATATATATATATATATATATATATATATATATATATATATATATATACATACACGCACACACACACACACACACACACACACATATATATATATATATATATATATATATATATATATATATATATATATATATATATATATATATATATATATATATATATACATATACATATATACACACACATGCATACGTACCTAAACGTGGCGGAAGGGTTTGAGTATTGCCATGATCAGCAAGGCTGTACTAGTCAGAACCACCCATACTAGGCTGGTATGCTGTGAGCGGTTAGACAAAAGTCTCCTATCATCATCAATCAGCATTGGCCAGCGTAGTGATGAAAACTGGCCAAACCTCAGACATAAATAAAGACGTGTCTGGGTTATGAATATTAATATTCATTTACATTTGATGAATATTTAGCATTTAATGCATATACCTTTCATCTTACAAAAATATGAATAGAATGGTATGAAAATTTTCTTTATCGATATTTTCAAATATTTTTGAAGACGGCTAAATAAGATTTTTTAACGATGCTTTGTTAAATAGTATATCAAAATAGCAAAACTTTTTGAAAATGTATCTCAAGATTTGAAATTAGTCTAATAATCCTTCAATGAACAAATTTGTAAAAAATAGTAAAGCCGGCCATGTTCTTTATTTATTTTTTTTTTTGTAACTTCCGCAGAGCTCCACATTACGTATAACGTATTTGATTTAGGGGAAAGAGCACATATTTGTCCGTTGATGTGTAAGAACATATGAAGGCCATAGAATATACACAAAAAGGTTTATTAGGCATCACATACCCCTTTTTATGTCCCACAATTATGGAGGTTTCCAGTGGTAACCAGCTATTTTTGGAGGACAAACTCAATAGCATTACACTAGACAGTAAGGTACTCCAGAACAAACATCCCTAGCGCATATTATTAACATTAGACAAACATTCCCAAGGCATTTAAACATTGCAATTATACGTACAGGATTGCGTCCAGGTCTAACCATGCCTAGTATAATTTGAACTATTTATCACTGTCTTTACTTCTTCTTCTTCTTCTTCTTCTTCTTCTTCTTCTTCTTCTTCTTCTTCTTATTATTATTATTATTATTATTATTATTATTATTATTATTATTATTATTACTTGCTAAGCTACAACCCTAGTTGAAAAAGCAGAATTCTACAAGCCCAGGGGCTCCAACAAGGAAAATACCCCAGTGAGGAAGGAAATAAGGAAAAACAGCAACAACATTAGAATAAATATTTCCTATATAAACTATTAAACCTTTAACAAAATAAGAAGAGAAATTAGATAGAAAAGTGTGCCCAAGTGTACCCTCAAGCAAGAGAACTCTAACTCAAGAAAGTTGAAGACCATAGTACAGAGGCTATGGCACTACCCAAGACTAGAGAACAATGGTTTGAATTTGGAGTGTCCTTCTACCTTTACCAAGAGGAAAGTGGCCACTGAACAATTACGGTGCAGTAGTTAACCTCTTGGGTGAAGAAGATTTGTATGGCAATCTCAGTGTTGTCAGGTGTATGAGGACAGAGGAGAATCTGTGAAGAATAGGCCAGACTATTCGGTGTATGGGTAGGCAATGGGAAAGTGAACCTTAACCAGAGAGAAAGATCCAATGAAGTACTGTCTGGTCAGTTAAAGGACACCAAAACTCTCTAGTGGTAGTATCTCAACGGGTGGCTGGTGCCCTGGCCAACCTACTACATACTACCTATTACTCCATCTTGACTAGAACCCTCTAAAATAAATGAGATTATATAAGTTGTATCCTACCCTAACTTTACTTAGCCCAACCTAACACAATATACTGGGTCCTTGACAGCTAGGCCATGGGGCATAAGCTGTAGGGGGCTTAGTTTTTGAGTTCGTGGCCACTTTCTTGGGGCAAGTTGATTCCACCTGATTTTGAACCATGGGGGTCAGGACAATCAGAATATGCAAAGTTCCCGCAAAAATAGTTGCTCCTTAATTAGTTATAGGCCATTATGTAACCAATTAGTCATCAGAAGTGAAAATGACCTAAAACACAAAGATGATTTATATTCAGTAGAAAACATTTTATTTACAGTTTTTAAGAATGAGCACAGTGTTGTACATATGTATCATAACATGTGATTAACATTATGCAATAGAAATGTAAACAACAGCACTCTGGTGGTGGTATCATGAACTACACTGTTAACTTGACTTCCAGGTTATCATAAATGTCCATTATCCTTTGCTTTAAGTGTGCAACCAAAATCAAATTCAACTTTTACAGACTTTAAGAGATCACAACTATAAAATGACACCAAAAATAGAACCAACAACAATAAAAGGACACCAAAATAGAACCAGAGTCAAATTTACCCTCATAAACCTAGCAAAATTGACAAGAATCCTTCGGAGATAAAGTAGTGTTTTTCCCACCATAGCAAATAATCATGAATTAGTAATTAAGTAGGGCCTATTGCTGCAAATTTTTCTCACACGAGATGGAACTGTACTGCAAAGCAGCGCTCCACCATTCACTAGTATTCATCATCAGAGTCAGAGAAGTCAGAGTCAGAGTCAGAGATGTCAGGGTCAGATACACTTTCTGTCTCAGGGATCCTATTAGTGCAGTTCTCAACCTGACACCTGCATAAGTCAGTACAAGGAAGATTCATTTTGCTGCATGAGCAAGCACCCTTGCACCCACCTTTCTGGCACTTGCAGTTCACAGTTTTTAGTACACTAGGGGGAGCCGGGTCATCAGCCATCCATTCAAAGACAAGGGTGTCACCAGTAATCTTCCAGCCATGACCATTGGGAGATGGAGCATGCATGATTGGCTGAAGGGACCTACGGTGAATTGCTGCCTGATAGTTTGCCCTTTTTACATGATGCAGCAGACAATCTTGGTTTGGAGGCAGCATCCGAGAGTCTGATTTGCATGTCAGCCGGAACATGTTGTATCTTGCAACATTTACTTCCGAGCATTCTTTCTGACCATACAGTGTGCAGACAAATTTCTCAAACATGGGCAAGATGGAAGCTGATGCTTCCCATTCTGTTCCCAACTCTGCAAACATATTGACATATTCAACAGTTTTGTTGAATATGTCAAGGGGTTTCACCTTTCCCTTCCCTTTGAATGCACTAACCGAGTCGCACCCAGTAAAAACATGCATACCAAGAAGAGCTCGACATTTTTCTGCCCCAAGTTTCTCAGCCAGTTTGGAAATGCAGATAATTCGTCGCTTGTCCCCAGCACCAGTTTGAAATAGCAAATCAGCAGGGATTTCCTGAGCTAGTGCTAGGGATATCATAAAAACATCGGTATCTGGACTACTTATTATAACTGTTGAGATGTTTTTAGCAGCATGACTTGCATGCAACAGTAATCTCGTGTCAGCCTCTTCATGTTCACAGAAGAGGTCAGACACTTTAATGATCATAATTTTACCATCAACTGCAGCTATAGAGAGGCACTTTTCTCCATGTGAGACAACCAATGCAATAGGTCCAAAAACGTGGGGCTTACATTTCAACCATGTTTCATAAAGAAACTCCATGAGGTTTTCTTTATTCGACCCCTCAGCCAAGAACTTCTTAAACTGTTTAGGGGTCTTTTGGTCAGGCCTAGTGATTTTCACCAATAGAGCCCCACTGGCTGCTCTGCGACCTCGCTCACAGTTTTTTATACTGTGTGTTGGATAGCGATCACACACAAAGTCGACCCTTTGGCAGCCATACTGGTTACCTAACCTGATAAGGTCAACCAAAAGCTTGTCTGCAAACATCCCAAATGTAGCTGGAATGTTTTGTGCCTGCTGAATAAATTCCATTCCATCAATCACTAAAGCAGACCCTAGAGATATGTCCTCTATATTCACACACTCAGCCCGACCCTCCAACTTCTTCATCAACTTTGCTTTATCTGTTCTAGTAATGGTACCATTGCCAGTTGCCAAAGCCAAAGGTACAGGTGTCAATGAGTAAGCCAAGAGTTTCTTTAAGTCTACTTCCCTACTCCTGCCAATAATCAGGAGGCGATTAAACATGTCATTAGTGGCTTTGAGTAGCACTGTTTCAGACTCGACATTAACCTTTGATGTTTTTGCAACTGTGGCAAAGGTCTTCAATTTCTTTGATTTGATTGGCTCAAATAGTTTCTCAGGCTCCGATTTCAATCTGGACTCTTCAAATTCTTTGATAGCATCAGCCCCTTTCCCATAAACAATTTCAAGGTCGGACCTCACATTAGATGGAGCTACAGTGCCGGAGCACATGTTAATTAGATCCTCCCCTGAATACTCAAATGGATTAACCATTGAGTTTATGGTTGACATTATACTCCCAACTGCTGTCACATCATGTTTTATTCAAGTTTCATCCAGGTCTTTCCGTCCCCTTTCTGTTTCTCCCTTCCCAGCCATATTTTCACATTCCTTAGCAATTGCTGCCCGCTGATGGTGACTTAATAGCCACCTGTTCACGGCACCCTTATCTAGGGTCCGGCCTTCCATACCCCCCTTAGTTTTCGAATCCCTATTCATGGTCTGCTCAATTGCCATATCACAGGCAACTGCAGAAAATCCATATCTGTCCTGCCTCTGGACAACAATGTTTCCCTCCTTAAATTGTTGGTCAATTTCAGGGTGCGTATCAACAAGGCTTGCCATCTCTGAAATATATGCAGGTAAATATCGGGCATAATTCACTCTGTCATAAGCAAAGTACCATGGAAGGATTTTTTTCAGTGTAGCTAGGTGCAGCTCCCAATTATCCTCCCTGGTGGCTCTCAGAAGACAAAGGAGATTTTGTACCATGTCAAGGTATGATGACCAGTAATCAAAGGTTGGTTTCTCTGACCTTTCTTTTCCAACAAAGGCATCATATGAGTCAATTACACCCTTGAATTCATTCTGGTTCATGATATCATACAGTATGGCTGTAGGCCCAGAATTCAACAACTCTTCTGACACCTTTGAGACAGTTAACAGTTCATCTGGAATGCATGACTCTGTGAATGACCTCAACCTCAAGCGGCTAAGGGCTTCAAACATTAACTTGTGGGCTCTCACACTACGGTTGTAGTGATGTCCACTAAGTATGTCACCAACAGATCCCTGTGCAACAACTTCAGCTTCTATGAGGATATCTTCGAGCCCAGAATTTTTAAACCTCTTTCCAATTGTAGCCATGTATGCCATGGTTGATGACCCACAAATTAGGCTTAGCCGGGCACTTTTTCGAGGTGGTGTTCCAAGAAGATCATCTGGATTAGTGCCTTTACGTTTAGAACAGCGGACAATGGCCCTTTCGATCCTTTGTTTGTCTGTAAACCTTCGGTAACATTCTGCATGGTACCCAAGGTGGTCTAAATCTAAAGTTTTTTCAAAATTTTCAGACAGTTTCTCTGCTACCTCACGTTGAATACCATCTAAATGTTTCCACTTTCTATTACACTCCTTGATTTTTGACATACATTGATCAGAAATGGGTAAAACATCAATTTCTTCCTCCAACATACAGTGAATACAGCAAGTCCTGGGGGCTGCCATGTTGGAAATCTAAGCGATTTGATTAGTTAATTTGCTGTTAGCCATCTACTGTCAAAAATAGGAACTACAGAACTATAGTATGGCCACCTATTAGCCACCAACTTAACTACAAATAATTTGTATGATTAAAATGGCTAATTAAAATTTTAGGAGCAACTATATTTGTGGGAACTTGTTGCATAATGCCTGAGAATGACTTTCTCTATAATAAAAAAATGTAATAAAGTTGCCCCATGAAAGTGGCCACGAAGTGACAAGATACAGCTTATGCCCCATGGCCTAAGCCCAGAAGAAACCTAACAGCCACAGAGCGCTCCAAATTACATGACCTTCAGCATAGCATATAGGAGTAAAAATCATGGCTGAAATATGATTTAAGGTACAATTTCAAAGCCTTACCAGACAATGCAGCGCCTTATGTGAAGCGACGCAGGTGCAGAAAAGCATTCGTCCATGGTACAAATTAATAAGAATTTTTGGTTTTCCAGTAAGCCTCAAACAGTAATAAGAGAGCAGAAATGATACACTTGGTATGGAAACTAAACAAATTACCGGAGTGGATGACGATATCTACGTATAAGTATTGTGCCATTAACTGTCTGTCAAAACTGAAAAGACTCACGTGTCTTAAATAACGGACTTCAAGAACTGAAACAAATATATCTTCCTTTATGTAAAGAAATGAGGTGAGTGATAATTTCTTGAAGCATAATGCGAAACGAATGTCGTGAAAAGGGCTTCAAGGACAAAATTTAACTCCCCTGTAAAGTAGATGTAGCTAAGGGAAAAGACTTGTGAGGAGCGAGAGACACCAACATAAGCACGAACAGGAATCATAAGCTAAGTAAATAAATATGACGAAAACCTTGAAAGCCAAATTATTTATCTTAGATAAACCTGATTTAATAAAGGAAATAATTGAAAATATATTTGACTACTTTTTTTAAAAAGAGAAAAATTATGATTGAGTCTCGATGAGGGTATAAAAAAACCTTTGTTATCCAGTTAGATTTAAGTTTGATTCCATATATCCAATAACTCTTATCGGATTGAGCCAACATCAACCTATACACAAACAAAGATTATAAGAAAATTCAAAAGCAAAAGTAAATTTAATCTATAATGGATTTTTTAATTGAACTCAACCATTTCTGATACGAGTTATCTAATATAGAGGGGGATTTATTCATGTAGTCGATGTGTGCATCATGATCAGCCCATTAAATACTTATTAAAAAAATGAAATGAAATTTCTTCTGTAAATATATCTACTAACACCATTCAACTGTGCTCTTTCTCAATATGTGAACCGTTCACAGGAAAATCGAATTTTCCTTTCTCGGATTTCAAAAGAAAAATATTCTTTTTTCTCCAATATTTACTTACTTGGAATCTGTTTACATTTGCTTGTGTTGTGGTGGGTTGGACTGTCACCAGACATCACCCCTTTGCTATCTCCTCTTTATTGACTCACTGCAATTCTCCTTGCATTTCTCTTTTCAAACCCTTATTCCCCTTTTAGAAACTTCTAATGCCAAGAATCAAATCATACGCTAAATTCCATCGACTGAGGGTTACTTTAAAAATCTCATTAGTGAAGAAAATCATTTAATAAAATCATATTCTTTTTTAACAATATAAAGAACATGGGCTCTTGGGGATACCGTGAAGTATTATGGCTCGTAAGTTAACAAATTGAACACTAAAAGAAGAGGAAAAAACCAACTAGTTTGCGCAATGTCACATACACTGTCAATTGATTTATTAATTTCTTTAATGGTTACAACAAGAAATATAAGCAAAATCTCATTATTACTGGGAGAGGCAATTGTTCTCTGCAACAAGAGAGAAGAAAAGTTATGGTTTGATTTACAATTAAAATTGCAAAAGCTTCAAATTTCACTACTTTCCTCTTGGTAAGGGTAGAAGAGACTCTTCAGCTATGGTAAGCAGCTCTTCTAGGAGAAGGATACTCCAAAATCAAACCACTGTTCTCTAGGGTAGTGCCATAACCTCTGTACCATGGTCTTCGACCGTCTTGGGTTAGAGTTCTCTTGCTAGAGGGTACACTCGGGCATATTTCTATCTAGTTTCTCTTCCTCTTGTTTTGTTAAAGTTTTTATAGTTTTTATAGGAAATATTTACTTTGATGTTGTTATTCTTCTAAAAATATTTAATTTTTCTGTGTTTCCTTTCCTCACTGGGCTATTTTCCCTGTTGGGGACCCTGGGCTTATAGCATCCTGCTTTTCCAACTAGGGTTGTAGCTTAGCATTTAATAATAATAATAATAATAATAATAATAATAATAATAATAATAATAATAATAATAATATCAAACCTCGTAAAACAATACGTCATATTTGTTATTGAAGAATGGTAATGTCCAATCTGTTTTAAAAACTATACATATTATTACTGCACATACTTGCTTTTTGTTTAATTTAATTTTACATTGCTTCTCATTGCTCCACCATTCATATCTTAATTGAAGGCAGTTCATTCATATTGTGCTTACTTCTATTTTCTCTCACGTTTTGATATAAATTTCACTTAAAAAGAAATAAAAACAAGTGAGAACGAACACCAGACTACTTCATCTTTTATTTGCTCTTTGAAGAGTACCTATCCTTATCCACTTTGTTTTATTTAGGACTGTTACCCATCCAATACTGGGATTAAAAAATTCTTTACCTTCCTCTATCTTTCTTTTTAAAAATAATTTGTTCACGAGACACAACTTTTTTTATTTTTCAAAATTTTAAACTCCACTCTCTTACAGTTTAGCTTCGTATGTTCTTTATTTCTAGCTTTGGAAAAATGAATATATTAGACTATCTAAATAAAAGGGGAGGTCCCACTGTCAATTCTACAAGGTAAGGACTTGACAGCACTGACGGGCAAACCAGGAAAAGGTTTTTTTCTGTTAAAATGTTTAGTTTCTTCATGTTTTTATGTTTGGAACCTTTTGTTGACAGTTGTTGTTGTATTTATTTAAACGCTAGTGGAAAACGTGACCGAAATTGACAACGAAGCTTGATTCTTTTCATGTGTTTCTGTTGCCGTCTGAAGGTCATTTCATAATCAAATTGTGCAATATTTTGTTCTCAGATGATATACTTTCTTCAAGTTTAATAATCATTAGTTATTTACATTGGCAGAATCATATATATATATATATATATATATATATATATATATATATATATATATATATATATATATATATATATATATATATATATATATATATATATATTTCCTGTTACTCTCAGCTCTCCCCATTCTTCGGGTAAGGGAGAGAGGGAGTAGTTATACCCTGGTGAGAGGGGCTGCGTGTGTATACATTTATTTAAATATTTAGCCCTCATTTTAGACAGGTTGCGTACACTAGTCGGTGCTCTTCCAATATGTGATCTACCGAATGTTTTTTATCTACTGTTCATGGCATGTGTTCTACTAGGAAAAAAGTAGACAAAATAAAAAAAGAATTTATTACTGACTATATTCAATGAAAAATTTAAAAAGGAAATAGATATTCAACGATAGCAAAAATGGAAAAAGGTAAAAATCAAGTCATTTAACGGTAGACCTCTCTAATATCATTTAAAAAGTCAGAATATTCTTTTCTCATCATTCCATAACAGTATTCATCCAGATGTGACTGAAGAATATTTTTGGCGGTACCTCTCATCGTTAGCAAAATTTTGAATTTTGCATCTAACCACGATCTCTCAATTGATTGGGTATGCGTTCCAATGTTTGGGTCGACGTAATGCCGCTGATGGTTAACAGTTCAGTGTACAAATCCATGAGAATTCAAGGTGCTATAAGCCGGCCACTCGTCTGAATGTATTACTGATCCTTGTGCACATTCACGAATTATTAATGGTAGAAGTGTATTTCTGTCTCAAGTCTCGACGATCAACATAAAAATAACGACATTCAAGACCCTTCTTCAAACCGAACACCCAAGGGCCGTCTACCCTGTTTCCATGATTCCTATTATTTTCAATTTCTGCTTCACTGTCTGTTGATTGTGGGTCAAGATTTCCTTGAAGTAGTCTTCCACGGTTATATTTCCTCCTGCCAGCAAATCTAGCTTCATCTATGTGTATTGGCTCTGCAGTAGTCCCGACCATCTGACCTTTTTGTTGAACTATGTTAGTCCAACTTCAGGCACATGTTATACCAGTCAACTAGTGTGGAATGAGATCGTCCAGTGAAAATTTCAGCATATTTGATAGGGGTTTCACACACACATAATACACAATATCCAGAATCTGGCATAAGGAGAGTTTGCAATTCGTCTTATTTAAATCAGAGTAATGAAAAAAACTGTTTCCAGTACGAGCACTTTTAAAAGTTTGACATCCTTCCACTAGACATCTCATTACATGTACAAAACTTCCTTTCACTTTACGTCTTTTATTTTTCATAACACTTCCGCACTTATCTCAATGGCAACAACTTCAGGATCATCCAATTGTGTAGATCACATATTGGAATGTAAACAACTCGGTAGATCACATATTGGAAGAGAAACAACCCGGTAGATCACATATTGGAAGAGCACCCACTAGTCTATATGTATTCAGTTCTATATACAAATTTTGTCAAAATTCATTTACAGTAATTGTTAATGTTATTAAGAATAGGAGTTTTCCACGGACGGAAATTGTTGCTCTTCAATTCTTCAAAGAAATCGGACATGACACGGCTTTCTTAGATTTGATAAAAGCAATTTATATCTTTAAAATTCCAATATTTCTCTCTGAATCCCCTACTGCTGCTACCTCCATGGCCACCAAAGCGACCGGAGGAAGCAGTAGGGCCTATCGGAACTGCGTCACAATCGCTCGCTATTCATTCCTATTTAAAGCACGCTCTCTTGCCTCTCTCACATCTATTCTTCTATCGCCCAGAGCTTTCTTCACTCCATCCACCCACCCAAACCTTGGCCTTCCTCTTGTACTTCTACTATCAACTCTTGCATTCATCACCTTCTTTGGCAGAGAGCCACTTTCCATTCTCTTAACATGGCCAAACCACCTCAACACATTCATATCCACTCTGGCTGCTAAATAATTTCTTACACCCGTTCTCACCCTCACTACTTCTTTCCTAACCCTATCTAAACGAGGAACACCAGCCATACTCCTCAGACACTCCATCTTAAACATATTCAATTTTTGTTTCTCGGTCACTTTCATTCCCCATAACTCCAATCCATACATCGCAGTTGATACAATCTCTTTCTCATACAAAACTCTTTTTATATTCCTTTTAAATTGTTATAAATAAATCATAAAACGAAAATCAATTTAAAACCCTAAAATGAAACATATCAGTATATAAAAGTTAAATAGCTTTCAGAAGACCTACTTCTGAATTTAAAAGATACCGCTAGTATTGTAGGACACACTCTGCCCAAGAATCTGTGCAAAGACGAACCTGCCATCCCTGCCTATATTCGTGCAAAAGTTATTTGGCCGTCAGACCAGGGTCTTTTTCAGAATACTTAGTGGAGGATTCCTCTTCTTTCGATCACTTTCCTTTACAACTCTGAAAACAAGCACATCTGAAGTTAAGCTGGATTAAACACGGGGTTGGGGTTGGATTAGTTTTGCTTTTTTAAGACCTTACAGGTTGCGGTTAAATCTTTGGTTGTTATAAGCAGCCTACAACGGTTTATTTACTTTCATTTCCTAGTATATTCAGTCCTTCCTATGTATGTATTATTTGCATATATTTTATATTATTCTATGTATAGATATTGGAATTATATGTAGCATCTTTTAATAAACTTCTTATGACTTTTTTTTCTGAAGAATTTAAACTCTTCTCATCGTCAATAGGCTTTTACAATGTTATTTTTTACAAATGTTACATATATATTATGAATTATGTTTGTCAGTAGGCTACCAAGATACAAACAGCGTAAACACAAAAGTATCAGCAGACATATATATATATATATATATATATTATATACACACACACACATATATATATATATATATATATATATATATATGTGTGTGCGTGTGTGTGTTTATATATGCATATATATATATATATATATATATGTGTGTGTGTGTGTATTATAGCCACGAAAGGAAAAATGAAAAAGACTTGATTGGAGTTAGTACTTTCATCCACTTAGGACATTATCAAACTCAGCAATGAGAATACATATACAAAGACATCGTATTTATACTGGAGAAGGGGATCCAACAGCTGTAAGTTTCTTAATAATTCCGGAGAAGTCAGATTTTAGATAAAAGGATAATACTGGATTAACAGAAAACAGACTTGGGCTTAGATTCAAATTTCTACCTTGAGTACAGGAGATTAAAAATGATTCAACAATATTCCTTTGGAAATAGTCATTTACATGGATTACTTTTTCCGTCTTTGACCAACCAATTATGTGACTTGACCCTAACCAGTGGGAGGCCAAGGCATTATTAAGAGAACCCCTGGAGACGGCCACCTGATGTTGTTTTAATCTGACTGGTATACTTTTTGATGTTTGGCCAACATAAAATAGGTTACACTCTGAACAAGGAATGCTATATATTACATTATTATCATTTCCAGAACTATTCTTAATTAACATGGTTTTTAATGTACAATTATATTTAAACATTACAGCAATGTCTAGTTTTTTCAAAAGGGGTATAACATCTAAAAAACAAACATGAAATGGCAAACAAAGCATATTATTAATTGTTTCCTTTCTCTCTAATTGGACACTATAAAATGTTTTCTTAGCCTTATTCATACATTTTTCTAGGAAATATTTAGGATAACAAAGATCTGTTGCAATTTTTTCTATTTTAGTGAACTCCTCCTCAATGTAATCTGGGCTACAAATTCTCAATGCCCTAAGGTACATGGAGGAAAAAACTGAATGCTTAATATTTTTAGAGTGACCGGAGTAAAAATGTACATATGAAAAATTATTTGTAGGCTTTCTATATATGGAAAACTTAAATTTATTTGTTTCTCTAACTATTAAAACGTCTAAAAATGGGATACGGTTATTTTCTTCATTTTCTATAGTGAATTTTATTGATGGTACTAATGAATTAATAATTGAAACAAAGCCCTCAAGATTAAAATTTTCTTCTAAAATACCTAGAACATCATCAACATATCGATACCACATAATTTGGGAAGACCACACTGAAGGGATTAATCTAGATTCAAAAAATTCCATATATATGTTGGATAAAAGTGGGGACAAAGGATTACCCATAGCCATACCAAAAACCTGTTCATAGAAATCTCCATTAAAACTAAATTTACACTTTTTAATGCACAAACAAATGAGCTCAATAATAGTATGGGTTGATAAAGGTAAATCATAAGCATCTAAAATACCCGACAGGAAATACAATAAGTCATCAACCGGCACTTTGGTAAACAATGAAGTTACATCAAAACTTACTAATCTATGTCTAGACGTAAGGTTAACTTTTTGTAATTTTTCGCAAATATCAACAGAATTTTTTATATGAGAGGTTGAAATAGATCCTAAGATCGGGGATAGTAATTTGACTAAATATTTGGATAATTTATAGTTGATAGAACCTGTAGCACTGATAATGGGTCTGATTGGATATCCTGTTTTATTGGTTTTAATTAAACCATATAAATAAGGTAAAGACGGACCAGTAGAGATAAAGGCATTAATCAAGGATTTTTCTTGTTTTAAGATAGATTTTAAGTTTTTATTAAAATCTTTGATGACCTCGTCTAAGGGATTAACTCTTAATTTTATATAAGTGGAAACATCCGATAAAAGTATATACATCTTTTCTAAATAAGTTGTTTTGTTCATAATAACTAATACATTAGCTTTGTCTGCTTTTATAATATGTAATTCACAGTCATTTTTCAACGATTTTAAGGCTGTTAAAAACCGTTTAGGGAAATTGCAGGTGTTTGCATATCCCATCACCGAATAAATAAGCCCTTTAGCAAGGTCGATGTTACACTGGGGAATTTTCTTAGTTTTTTCCAATTTTACAAAGGCAGAGGCAATATCTACACTATTAGGTTTTGTAAAATTGGAAAAAACTAAGAAAATTCCCCAGTGTAACATCGACAATGCTAAAGGGCTTATTTATTCGGTGATGGGATATGCAAACACCTGCAATTTCCCTAAACTTATTTAGAAAAGATGTTTCCACTTATATAAAATTAAGAGTTAATCCCTCAGACGAGGTCATCAAAGATTTTAATAAAAACTTAAAATCTATCTTAAAACAAGAAAAATCCTTGATTAATGCCTTTATCTCTACTGGTCCGTTTTTTACCTTATTTATATGGTTTAATTAAAACCCATAAAACAGGATATCCAATCAGACCCATTATCAGTGCTACAGGTTCTATTAACTATAAATTATCCAAATATTTAGTCAAATTACTTTCCCCGATCTTAGGATCTATTTCAACCTCTCATATAAAAAATAATGTTGATCTTTGCGAAAAATTACAAAAAGTTAACCTTACGTCTAGACATAGATTAGTAAGTTTTGATGTAACTTCATTGTTTACCAAAGTGCCGGTTGATGACTTATTGGATTTCCTGTCGGGTATTTTAGATGCTTATGATTTACTTTTATCAACCCACACTATTATTGAGCTCATTTTTTTGTGCATTAAAAAGTGTAAATTTAGTTTTAATGGAGATTTCTATGAACAGGTTTTTGGTATGGCTATGGGTAATCCTTTGTCCCCACTTTTATCCAACATATATATGGAATTTTTTGAATCTAGATTAATCCCTTCAGTATGGTCTTCCCAAATTGTGTGGTATCGATATGTTGATGATGTTCTAGGTATTTTAGAAGAAAATTTTGATCTTGAGGGCTTTGTTTCAATCATTAATTCATGAGTACCATCAATAAAATTCACTATAGAAAATGAAGAAAATAACTGTATCCCATTTTTAGACGTTTTAATAGTTAGAGAAACCGATAAATTTAAGTTTTCCATATATAGAAAGCCTACAAATAATTTTTCATATGTACATTTTTACTCCGGTCACTCTAAAAATATTAAGCATTCAGTTTTTTCCTCCATGTACCTTAGGGCATTGAGAATTTGTAGCCCAGATTACATTGAGGAGGAGTTCACTAAAATAGAAAAAATTGCAACAGATCTTTGTTATCCTAAATATTTCCTAGAAAAATGTATGAATAAGGCTAAGAAAACATTTTATAGTGTCCAATTAGAGAGAAAGGAAACAATTAATAATATGCTTTGTTTGCCATTTCATGTTTGTTTTTTAGATGTTATACCCCTTTTGAAAAAACTAGACATTGCTGTAGTGTTTAAATATAATTTTACATTAAAAACCATGTTAATTAAGAATAGTTCTGGAAATGATAATAATGTAATATATAGCATTCCTTGTTCAGAGTGTAACCTACTTTATGTTGGCCAAACATCAAAAAGGATACCAGTCAGATTAAAACAACATCAGGTGGCCGTCTCCAGGGGTTCTCTTAATAATGCCTTGGCCTCCCACTGGTTAGGGTCAAGTCACAGAATTGGTTGGTCAAAGACGGAAAAAGTAATCCATGTAAATGACTATTTCCAAAGGAATATTGTTGAATCATTTTTAATCTCCTGTACTCCAGGTAGAAATTTGAATCTAAGCCCAGGTCTGTTTTCCGTTAATCCAGTATTATCCTTTTATCTAAAATCTGACTTCTCCGGAATTATTAAGAAACTGACAGCTGTTGGATCCCCTTCTCCAGTATAAATACAATGTCTTTGTATATGTATTCTCATTGCTGAGTTTGATAATGTCCGGAGTGGATGAAAGTACTAACTCCAATCAAGTCTTTTTCATTTTTCCTTTCGTGGCTATAATACATTTTATATCATCACGTGTCAGCTTTCGTGATTTCTACACACACACACACACACACACACACAACACATATATATATATATATATATATATTATATATATATATATAGATATATAGATAGATAGATCAATTGATTATTGCCTACCTCTTTGTGAATTTGTATTGGAAGGTTGACAGATAGACAGTCGTTAACAACAACGCTGAAAATTATGAAGATAAGTTAACTGACCAGACTCTTCTTCTCAGTTGGGAAGGTAGCGATTATCCATATAATCCTCTTGATGGGAAACAGGCAAAAAGAGAATATTTCTACCGACGTATCACTGATATTATCGTACAATGAATATTCCTTTTCTCGTATTTTACTAAACACCTGGAAGGACTTTTTTCTTAATATGATGCAAAAACCTACGGTAAAAGAGTATTAAGGTGCTGATATGGTTGTTTTTTTTTTTCCGCCATTGATAATGATTTAATTAACGAGGAACCATATATGGTCATACCGCAGTCAAAGTCTAAAGAAAGAAGTCAGCCGGTGCACAGATTAAAATTTAAAGGTCGCGGTCAGTGAAGTTAGTATAGACATGCCAAAGGTGGCCGCTGAAAAAAGCTCTTTGCCAGAACTCGTGTATAAACACTTAGTTAATTTTCCCTTAAAAGCTCTCTTTAGAACAAATAATATATATATATATATATATATATATATATATAGATTAAAAGATTTACATAATACAGGGGTAAATATCCTATTATATATATATATCTATTATATATATACTTGCTGGTATAAGATACCTTAAATAACAATATATATATATATATATATATATATATATATATATATATATATATATATATATATATATATATATATATATACTGTATATATATATATATATATATATGTATATATATACATATATATATATATATATATATATATATATATATATATATATATATATATATATATATATACTGTAACGAATTTTATCGTGGTTTTTTTGGTTAAATTATCATAATTGGTAAAGTAATATTTTGAGTGTCACTTAAAGTCACTTTAATTTAATTTTCTTTTCATCGCCCTCTAGTGGTTGATGGAGTGTTTTGTTTTGTTTTCCATGTTGACTGTGGGGGAGTGTGGGGTGAAGTGACGAGGGACCTTTTTTGGAGGTAAATGGGAGTGAGGAAATAAGCTGCCATCTTCAAACTTGAAGGTCTCACCGTGAGTTGGCTCTTCAACCGCTGGAGACTACTAGTGGATTGATCCAGTGTCTCCAGTGAAGGAGGCGGTGGAGGATTTGATCGCCCCTTTGGAAGAGCAGCTCAGCAACAGTTGAATGCTATCACTTTCTCCTGTGCATGGTGAGGGTTTGTCGTAATTGTGTGTTATCAGCAGGGAGAAGGACTCTCCACGGACCAGAAACCATCGCTACTGAACTCATGAAAGCTGAGACCTATCTTCCGTATGGTAAGGGTAGTGATTTTGGGTTGCCTCCATTTCATCTCTGAAGGAGTAGAGGGCGGCGCCTTTAATGACTTTTCACCGCTGTTTGTGTCGCGCTATGCGGTTAGCGTAAACAAGGTCTTGTCCATGATTGATCCTCGGACTTCATTCGTCTTTTTTAGTGAAAGCCTACATCAGGAGTTTTTATTTTTGTGTAAATGTAGGTTATCTATTATTATGAAATATGTATTTTGTGGGGATGGGAAGCTTTGCATAGATTTGTATAAAGAGGGGTAGAGTTAAGGTTCAGAGACTTTCTTACTTTTTTCTATCTCCGTTAATGTAATTGTGTAATTTGTTGGGTGAATGGTAGTTTGCGAGGTTATTCTTTCCTTTTACTGTTGGCTTGCCTTACCATGTCGTTGTTGATGAATGGGTCCCATATGTGTTTGTTATAATGTGCTTGTGGTTTGATATCTTCCCATTTAAAGTGATTTTCTGTGTTATTTTGTTTGTAAATAAATATTGAATATGACTCTTGCAGTGTTTTATAATTACCAACTCCTTTAATATCACTGTTACATATTATTGCTGCTCTGGCTGTTAAGAAAACTTAAAGAACTTGGCCCCCACTGGGTCCGTGCATAACATTTTGGCGACCTTGCCAGGATCCTGTAAAACTAGTATTTTCAGGATCCCCAGAGCGTACGTAATTGTATGTAAACAAATAGTGAAGGAGGTGGTAATTATCAGTTTCGCTAGTTATATTTCTTTGACAAAATGACTAATACAGAAGAAGTGGCTGGGTTTAATAATTCGGAGTTTTTCCATAGTCCTGATTAGGAGTAGAAGATAGGTGATCTTAGTAAGAGCCATTTAATGATAATTGGTGAATATCTTGGGTTGCCTATTGTCGCAGGTGTGAAGAAAGGGAGTTTGTTGCTTCAGGTAATGAAGGCTATGCAAGGTAGAATAGTAGGTCCTAGTTTAGCTGAACCAGAGTCAATTAAGGATAAGATAGCTTTACAAAAGATAAAAATGGAAAAGTTAAAGTTACAGTTAGAAATGGATAAGACTGAAGTAGCTAATATGGAAAGAGAAAGGCTTCATGAGAGGGAACAGGAAAAGCTTAGAGTAGAACAGGAGAAGGTTAGGTTAGATCAGGAAAAAGAATTAGAAAAGCTTAGAATAGCGCAGGAGCAGGTGAGAGTAGAACAGGAAAAGCTTAGAGTAGAACAGGAGAGGGCTAGATTAGAGTACGAGAGAGAACAGGAGAAGGTTAGGTTAGATCAGGAAGAAGAATTGGAAATTAGGAGAATGGAACATGAATTACAGGTACTTCGACTGAAGTGACCAGAAGCAGAAGATAGGTTTAATATTGGCAGCGCGATTAAGCTGGTATCAATATTTAATGAATCCGATGTCGCACAATTTTTCTCTGCATTCGAAAAATTAGCGAGAAAACTGAGTTGGCCGGAATCAATGTGGACTACCTTAGTTCAATGCAGATTGATCGGGTAAGGCACAAAAGGTTTATGCAGCGCTAAGTGAAGAGACGAGCGTGGAGTACGAACAGGTCAAAGAGATAATATTGAAGGCTTATGAACTGGTACGCTTTTGTAACTTGCGTAAACAGTATAACTGCACATTTGTTGAATTTGCTAGAGAGAAAGTAAGTGCGTTTTTAGATTGGTTAAAAGCGAAAGGTATTAAAAGCGAAAGGTATTAATGATTTTGAAAGTTTAAAGGAACTAATATTAATTGAGGAATTTAAGAATCACATTGGGATGGAACTTAAAGTACATTTAGAAGACTTGAAATTGGAAACTATAGAAGCAGTAGCGGTTGCTGCGGACGAATATACTTTATCGCATAAGTCAGTACATTGGTTTCCATCGAGACTCGATAAATGGGATAAAGGTAAGAAGGGCGAAAAAGCAGCGGTAATGTCTGGTAAGTCGGATGGAGGGAGTTCTCCAAAGAAGGCAAAGTCATCACCAAGTAGGGGTGAGAGTGAAATCATTTGTTTTTTCTGCAGGAAAAGGGCATGTTAAGTCTGATTGTACTGCTTGGAAAGGGCAAGGTAAGTTAAAGCCGGTAGGCTTGATTGGTAAGGTTGCTGGGAGCAGGTCCCAGGTAAGTAGTTGCTTCAGTAAGTACGTCGCAGATGGCGAGGTTTTCGCTAAAGACCGGTCAGGGTCTGGAAGGCGAGTGAGAATACTACGGGACACTGGCGCCGCCCAGTCGGTAATATTACGGTCCTCATTACCCTGGGACTTCAGAGAGGAGGAGCCAGAGTATGTAGTATTAGGTGGATTTCCTAATACGGTAGTAGCGTGTCCTCTGGGTGAGGTTTGGGTAGACTCAAGGTGGGTTAATGGACCTATGAAGTTGGCAATGGTGGATGTATTACCCATAAGCAATGTTGATATTGTGTTGGCTAACGATATAGAGGCAGGTACGGTATGTGATTGCCCGGTTGTGCAATGCAGGTATGCTGACCCCGTTAGTGAAATTGAACCGGTAATGGTTGTAACTCGCTCGGCAGCGCATTCATCTGGGATAGAGGATGAAGGGTTAGGCTTGGATAGCCTAGAGGAGCTGTCAGAGGGAGGGGTTTCTGTGTTAAGTGCTTTTTCGAGTCCTAGTCTGGTCTCTTGAGTGGGATAGCTCAGTAGTGTGGGATAGGGAATCACTTAGGTTAGCTCAGAAGGAGGAGTTTGGAGAATTAGGAGTATAGGTAGACTCTGATTTGAGTAGTCCTCGGTATCTGTGGGAAGACGGCATCCTACTGAGGGTGAGTAGGTCAACTATGGTTCCGTCTGATGATTGGGAGATAAGGAAACGGGTGGTAGTGCCCCATAAATATAGGGACAAGATTTTATGGCTGGGAAACGAGGATGTGTTCGCAGGTCATTTTGGAATTGGGAAGACTTTTAGGAAAATTGCTGAACACTTTTATTGGCCAAAGATGAGATCTGAGGTAAAAAGGTTTGTTAATTCTTGCAAAACTTGTCAACTGGTTGGTAAACCCAATCAGAAAATCCCTAAGGCACCTTTAAAACCTATTTCAGCAGTGGAGGAACCTTTTCAGGAAATTTTTATTGACATTGTAGGCCCATTGCCTAAAACCAGCAGTGGTAATCAATACATACTAACTATAATGGATCGAATGTCTAGGTACCTGGAAGCAGTGCCCTTGAGGAGTTTTAAGAGTAAGCAGGCCATAAATGCATTAACAAACTTCTTTTCCAGGTTTGGTTTGCCCAAGACGATTCAATCTGATTGCGGGACTAATTCTACAAGCCAAGATTTTTGTAAAACTTTACAGGAGTTGAAGGTTCAACATATCAGGTCATCGCCTTATCATCCAGAAAGCCAGGGACAGATTGAGCGATTCCATCAGACGCTGAAATCCATGTTATAAAAATATTGAAGGGATAATTCGGGAGGATGGGATAAAGTTCTCCCGTATTTATTTTTTGCTTTTAGGTCCGTACCAAGTGATGTAATGGGTTTCACCCCCCTTTAATTAGTTTTTGGTCACAAGGTAAGGGGTCCCTTGGATGTGATAAGAGAGAGTTGGGAAGGGAGACACCCTAACGTAAGCTTGATAGAGTTCTTGCGAGAGTCCAGGAGTAAGTTAACTAAGGCATGGGAATTTGCTAAAAATAATCTAGTAATTGGTCAGAGAAAGATGAAGGAAAAGTACGACGTAAAGACCAGAGTTAGGGAATTTCCGGTTGGTGATAAGGTACTTGCTCTTCTGCCAATTTCAGGAAATCCCTTAACGGCAAAGTTTTCAGGTCCATGGAAGGTTTCAAAGGTAGTTAGTAGTCTTAACTACCTGATAGAAACACCAGACAGGCGACGTAAGTATCAACTATGCCATACAAATATGTTGAAACCTTTTATTGAGCGTGAGAGTAAGGAACCCATCTTATTACTCAATAGGGTTGAGCCTAATGTTGTAGATCTTAGCATTGATATGCCATGGCCCAGAAATAATCAGGAAATGTTATGTAATTTGTCTGGGAATTTGCTACACCTAGAAAGGGATCAGAGGGAGTCTGTGGTAAATTTATGTGAGTCTTTTCCAGAATTATTTAAGGATTCTCCAGGGCTTACCAATGTATTGAGTCACGATGTGGAAGTGGGAAATGCTAAACCCATCAAGCAATCCCCCTATAGGACCAATCCAGTAAAAAGAAAGATTATTGATAAGGAAGTAGAGTATATGTTGGAGCACAATTTAATTGAAGACAGTAATAGTCCATGGTCTTCTCCTGTAGTCTTGGTGAAGAAGGAGGGAGGTGAGTTCCAGATGTGCTTTGATTACAGGAGAACTAATGCAGTCACTGAGGCTGACAGCTTTCCTCTTCCTCGAGTAGAGGACTGTATTAATAAAATAGGGAATGCTCAGTATATTAGTAAGTTTGACTTGTTAAAAGGCTATTGGCCAGTTCCATTGACTAAGCGGGCTTGGGAGGTATCCGCATTTGTAACTCATGAAGGGTTGTATGCCTGTAAAGTTATGCCTTTTGGCATGAAAAACGCCTCGGCTACGTTCCAGCGTTTGATAAATAAGATTGTGGGTAGACTGGGAGGAGTAGTGGTCTATATTGATGATATCATAGTGTATAGCCATGATTGGGCGACACACTTAAAGAGGATGGAGAAACTGTTTATTAAGCTCAAGCAAGCAGGGTTGGTGATTAATTTGGCAAAGTGTGACATAGCAAAGGCGAAGGTAGTTTACTTGGGACATGAAGTAGGTCAGGGTAAAGTACTACCAAAGTCTGCAAATGTAGAGGCAATTGTAAATTTTCAGGTGCCGGATAACAAGAAAGCCATTCGCAGGTTCCTGGGAATGATAGGCTACTATAGAAAATTTATAATAAATTTTTCCCAAATAGCTAATCCTTTAACTAATTTAATGCAGAAAGGAGTGGAATAACAGTGGTCGAGCGTATGTCAAGAATCGTTTGATAAGTTAAAATCCACCTTATTAAGTAATCCAATTTTGAAAGCCCCTAATTTTCAAGTACCATTCAAGTTGGAAATAGATGCCAGTGATGTGGGTGTTGGAACTGTCTTGTTGCAGGTAGAGGACCAGGTAGAACATCCAATGGCTTTCTTCTCAAAGAAATTAACTAAACCAAAACAGAATTATTCCACCATAGAGAAGGAGACCTTGAGCCTGATTCTCGCTCTTGAACATTTTGAGGTTTATCTTTCCAGCTGCACGACACCGATTGAAGTCTGGACGGATCATAAGTCTGGACGGATCATAATCCTTTAGTTTTTTTGAAAAAGTTTTTAAGAGTTGCAATCAGAGATTGTGTAGGTAGAGCTTATTGTTGCAGGAATGGAGTCTGGATAATAACACATCTCTGGAAAAGAGAATGTCGTTTCAGATGCCCTATCCCGCTGATTTCTTGTGATAATGAAATTTTTCTTATTTCAGGAGATTGCGTTTTTTCTTTTTTTTTTTGTTATTGTTAGGATGACACTAGTTAAAGTATTGAAGTTATTAGTGTTCAGATTATATTTTGAAGGGCAAAGTAACTAGCTAGTTTTGATAAACTAAATGGGGGTTGCTTTGACTTAAGACTTTATCTATCAATTTCTATTCCATAAAAATTTTTATTTAAGGTGGGAATTGTAATGAACTTTATCGTGTCTTTTTGGTTAAATTATCATAATTGGTAAAGTAATATTTTGAGTGTCACCTAGAGTCACTTTAATTTAATTTTCTTTTCACCGCCATCTAGTGGTTGATGTATTGGGCTGTAAGATTGGTAGGTCACCCATGGAGTGTTTTGTTTTGTTTTCCCTGTTGACTGTGGGGGAGTGTGGGGCGAAGTGACGAGGGACCTTTTTTGGAGGTAAATGGGAGTGAGGAAATAAGCTGCCATCTTCAAACTTGAAGGACTCACCGTGAGTTGGCTCTTCAACCGCTGGAGACTACTATAGTGGGAGTGATCCAGTGTCTCCAGTGAAGGAGGCGGTGGAGCATTTGATCGCCCCTTTGGAGGAGCAGCTCAGCAGTAATTGAATGCTATCACTTTCTCCTGTGCATGGTGAGGGTTTGCCATAATTATGTGTTATCAGCGGGGAGAAGGACTCTCCACGGACCAGACACCATCGCTACTGAACTCATGGAAGCTGAGACCTATCTTCCGTATGGTAAGGGTAGTGATTTTGGGTTGCCTCCATTTCATCTCTGAAGGAGTAGAGGGCGGCGCATTTATTGATTTTTCACAGCTGTTTGTGTCGCGCTATGCGGTTAGCGTAAACAAGGTCTCGTCCATGATTAATCCTCGGACTTCATTCGTCTTTTTTTAGTGAAAGCCTATATCAGGGTTTTTTTTTTTTTGTGTAAATGTAGTTTAACTATTATTGTGATTTAAGTATTTTGTGGGGATGGGGAGCTTTGCATAGATTTGTATAAAGAGGGGTAGAGTTAAGGTTCAGAGACTTTCTTGCTCTTTTCTATCTCCGTTAATGTAATTGAGTAATTTGTCGGTTGAATGGTAGTTTGCGAGGTTATTCTCTCCATTTACTGCTGTCTTGCCTTACCGTGTCATTGTAGATGAATGGGTC
>NC_090728.1:150972730-150987730 GCF_036898095.1 Palaemon carinicauda
ACGTCTTGATTGTGGACGTCATTAGCGAATCTCCTGGGAATCACCCTACATCAGACGACTGCCTAAAACCCTACTGCCCCCAGAATGGTTGAATATTTCATTGCACCCTCAAAAAAGCTTTGATGTCCAGCTACAAGGTCTCCAACTGGTTTACTCAGCTTTCCTTTGGCCTCCTGGGATGAAAAACTACTCCTGAAGATGCCCTGGATGTCTCGGCAGCTGAAATGGTGTATGATGACCCGTTGGTCATAGCTGCCGATTTTTTTTCCGTCTACAACCTCTCCTGATAATCTCCAGCAAAACGACACGTTGTAGGAAAATCTACTCCACCACGCCAGACTTACAATCCCCCAGCGAAGCAACACATAGCATCATATGTACACTCAGCAACGTACGTTTTCCTACGCAACGACACTAGCAAGCCACCGCTAAAGCTCCCTTACATAGGCCCTTTCCTTGTGATCCATTGTCCGCAGAATGCTTACTTGGCATGTGTGGCAAAGAAGACTGGGTCTCAAGACTGGGTCTCCATGGGTCGCCTTAAACCAAGAATATCTCCTGCCAGATGATCTACCTACAATGCGCTTCTATAGACCAGGGTACCCTATTTCATATGAATGTTCTTTTTAGGGGGTGGGGAGCCATATGCTGCACGTGTTTCATACATGCTCGTACACTCTAACGGTTTTGATATTTTATCTTATCACTCGCTCTTCCTTGCACTGTTAATAGACCAACCAGTGTTATCATATTAACTCATGCTTCATCATGTTTTATTTTTTGTGATGTTCTTCCTCGAAAGTCGCTGACTATAAACTCGCTGATTGTTTAATAAAGTTTAGTGGCGTTCACCTCGCCTTTCATCTATCACCTAACTGGCACCTCGCACAATTTAAAGACATTCAAGTTTATTTTGCCGAGGGTCCTCGAAGTGCTTAAACAATGCTTTACCGTTCCTTTTTATAATAATTTATTTTTGTTTGGAACATATCAACCGGTAACAATTAGCACTTTGAAGATGAATTTTCTTCAAAACAGCAAGTGATACGAACTGGGGCCACTTAGAATAATGGAGACAAAATAAGTGATGAATATACGTGGAATTTTGTTTAATATTTCATTTTGTATATCCCGTAGTTTTGAGATGAAAGCCTTATTACACTGAGAATTTTATTCATAAAATACTATCAAAGCCTTAAGGTTTTATTGGTGAGAAAATTGAAGTATTAGGAATTTTCCTTGAAAGGGCTGGCTGTGATGAACTGTGAAGTTCCTTTGGGTGGGCACAACGGGCTTATCTTAAATAGTTTATAGATGTATTTTATCCTTTTATAAAACAACATAGAAAATAGACTATGGGGAAGAGTGCACGTAATGTCAACAAAAATAAAGTTTTCATAGTAAAGTGCCATTCACAGGGACATAAGATGCAACCGATGGACGGTAGCAGTCGGTGTACAGTATTGACATAGAATTTAGAGTGGTAAAAGTCTTATAACAAGCAAAATCCCCTTTGCAATGGAATAAGTTCCAAATTTATTTGAGCATCTAACTAAAATCTAAAAGAAAACTTACAAACTAGACTGAAAATTCTTTAGATTTGAGTAAAAATTATACACGCTGTAAGAATTGAAACCTAACTCTAGTGGTCTTATTAGGGACATTTCGTAACGACTGCAATCGGTCAGGGAGACGAAAAGTAGATCTCTGAAAGTAATAAACATGGAGAGCAACGTGGAGCCTAACACCACTAGCCTGACCCAAGTAGTTATGCAAGGGAGATACATTATCATTATTATTACTAGTTAAGCTGTAACCCTAGTTGGAAAAACAATATGCTATGAACAATTGAAATAGAATATTTCAAGAACAGTAACAATACTGCGATAGATTTATCCATATAGAGAATATATGAACTTCAGAAAAAACAAGATGAAGAGAAATAAGATAGAAAGTTGTACCCAAGTGTACCTTAAGCCAGAGAACTCTACCAAGGGAGATATCTTAGAAATCATTTTGACTAATGAACCAAATCCTCTGGCGCTTGTAGGAATGAGTCCTCTATATTGTTGTTTTTTCTCTTTTTTCATGATGGAAATAGTACTACTATACACCCAACTGCGATTTCACCTTTATTGTCTCGCAAAAACAATATGAAACTGTTTCCCTATCAACTAAAATTGGGAATGGAAGTTCCAAAATTTCGATAATTAAACACTTCTACTCAATTACAATATATCTCCAACAAATTATAAATAATATCAATTCAGTATGAATAAAATTAGCAATTAAATTAAATCAAATCTAAATCTTTCAAGAGCTCATAACAAACCAGTGATAACAGCAAATAAAATTCTAAATTGGATACCGAGTAGATTTTTTATAATTGCCCTGTCTTATCGATGGAAAATAAACATATATATTTCGAAGAAAAAATTGGAAAGGTATGAAAAACTTCTTAACCTCTAAGCTTCTACGTAATTAAAAAAAAAAAAATAAACATTTAGACAGAAAAGTTTGGTATTTAAGAAATTTTTCTCTTAGCTAACAATCAAAATAATTGTTTTGGCTATTTTACAATACCAAATTATGCTCCTTGAAATGAACTTAAATCAACAATTTCGCAATTTTACAATTGAATTCGGCCTAATACTTATTGGTATACAAAACCAGCTACACATTGATAGGAAAAGCTCGCTAGATGATAATACTATTTTTGGGCTCAGGCTAAGTCGTCCTGATGGAAGTTCCTAATAGGTAGCTTCCTAGGGTATATTTGACTACAGTGATATTCCCAGAGAATTTTACCTTAAGGTATCCAGAATTTTAACTCCTGGAGCGAATATCCCTAAATAATCTCACAGGGATATCGCATATTATCAGAGGACGTATTCTTGACACGTCACATAGCTATCTTCACCCCGAACAGTATTAACGCTTCGAGGGGTTACAGTGACAAGAATCTGAAACGAGAATGAAAATAGAGCCGCTCATAAGGAATCACTCCTATTCCGTTTCCAGTGTGTATTTGATGAAGGCGGTAGCGCCCTCTTTATTCCTTTTCGTGTAGCTCTACTACTCGGTGTTTTCCCTTGTGTTTTCTCGTTATTTTGGATTTAATTCAACATTTTGATGACTTTTCTGGCCTCTTCTGCCTCTGGAAAGTTGAGTATTATCTTTACTATGTGTAAATGTAAGCTCTTGTTTTGAATTAAATCAAAAGTGATATTAACGTAAACAAGAGCTGTTGCCTACCTGAGGCATCCTGGATGCTATCGCTCACCATTTATGGGTCATTTAGTTAGCTAGAGCGACGTTCCCGGTTTGTTATGCTTTAATAATCTGGCTATTTCGCTCCTCTAGGAATGCTTATATAATGCCGTTAGTTTTTAGTTCGGTGATTTAGGTAACCGATCTTGCCCTTCGCGAGGCTTAGTAGCCTAGTACTTTCATGCATTAGTTTTTCCGAGTGTTATTATATTGAAGCTATAGGCAGATATTTTATACATGTAAGATTTTGTTGAATGCTCTTTCCAAGATTGTATACGAGAGAGTTTCGGTGAATTAGGTAATCGATTCTCACCCCACCTAGGCTAGTAACCTAGGTATAGTAGTATACTTTCGCACATCCCCGATTGTTCTTTTCTCCTCCGGAGGCTAAGTTCAATCCCTCTCTCCCTCTGAGTAAGCTTTAGGCTTAATCCTAGCGGTTCTATCTGTATAATAATTCAGGTATAACTATACTAGAATATGTCTGTCCTGACCTGATAACCAGAGTGACTGGTTTTTTGGGTTAGGACAGAACATCAGAGTTTCTAGTCTGTGGTCTGCTTCTTCCTAGCATAGAGAATGAGTCTCCTTTGCTAAGTTAGGGGCGGATATAGGAAGCTTTGCTTCCCTAGTCCATGTCTGAAGGATTCTGTACAAGATGATTCCTTCCCCTAGTGGCCTAGCAGACTGTCCTGTGTTGCTTTTCTCGAGCTGGAGAATGAGTTTTCTCTGTTGCCCGGCGAAATAACTTCACCTAACTTTGTTCTGGTTGGGAGGAGGATAGCAAGTATTGCCAGTCTTCCTCCCTAATAGACAACTCTAGGTTAGGATGAGCTTCCCTAACTGCTGATTGTGTCTCTTGCTAGAACAAAGTTTATAGGACCCTTATCCCTTCCCCACCTCTCTTTCTTTTATTATCGTTTGGCCGCAGTCCTACTTCCGTACCTAGTGTAGGTTAGGATGGAGGACCGGCTCAGCTCTCTGCCGCCTGGCAATTACGTGTCGGCCGGCAGAGACCCCTTGTTCTTTGCAGAGTGAACCCCAGACCTCCCTTGATCTCCCTTCCATGTCTGCCAGTAAAGTCCGGCAGGCTATTGATTCTTTGGAAGCCTGAATGCTACATTCTCCCCTTCCATAAGTTCACTCTTTCTGGATGGAAGGTCGTATGGCAATTCCGCCTTATAACCTTACATCCATACTGTTTCTCTGACTATTGTGTTGTATCCCTAACCTGGCTGCCAGCTAAACAGCCGACGGCCGGGCAGGTAGAGGTTCTCTGGTTCTAAGCTACTGCTGGCGGGCATGGGCATTGCTACCTTTGCCTGCCAGCAGTGGAAACACATCCCGAATCTGCTGGCCACTACGATTAGCGGCTGGCAGCCGGGTTTTAGTGTTTTCAGCTGTCGACCGGCAATGATTGCCTGCCGGCACACATTTGCGAAGCAGTGGGCTGCCGCCTATTAGTTAAAGGTAGTATATCTTTGAACTATAAAGGGGCCGGCACAACAGCATGCGATGTACAGTAGTTACTATATCTGTAGTGTAGTACACACTGCATTAGCAAAACTACAGTACAGAGTTTTTGATAACACTAAAGTTCTTCAACATACTTAATGTTATCTTGTACAGTCTTATGTTGAGACCGTACAATATATAGAAAGTGAGTTCTTTCTATATTCTTTCTATCCCGTATATTAAAACTTTATTTCAAGGTGCGAACTACACCTTAAATTTCTGTTTAGGAAATTATATAAGGTATTCTAGAATAGAATTAACCTTGGTTTTAATATCTTGGGAGGTTACAGCAATTGACTGGACAGGAAATACAAGTATGTGTCTTTCCTTCTTTCTTTTATAGCTTTTCTATATAAGCTACATGGTTCAATATAAGTGAAAAGCCTTCACTTGATACTCATGGATTTTTCTTCTCTTTACAGGAGGACCATCCGAAGTGCGGGAGTGTGTTCTGTAATGTCCGCAGTAAGAACTTCTGTGGACATCAGTTTTGTAGGAGGCACACGCAGCCTCCAGAGGTGATCTCCGGTATAGGGACCCTCAGGTTTGTACAGAATGTTCTAACCTGATTACCGAGGCTTTTGACGACCCTAAGTCGACGGAGTCAAGGGATGCTGCCAGGGAAAAGTTACAAACCTGGGTGAGGGGTTTTCAGAAAAACACCTCAGGCCCCTACCTTCCAAATGAGAAGATGAGGGCCTACCTTTTCCCTAAAGCATTGGCTGATGCAATCATCCCTCAGCCTCAGGTGGAGATACCAACTGCCCAGAATCTGGTAGATTCTGAAGTCTCGGCCGCCTTTCAAGACATCCAATTGGACGATAAGATGTCGGAGGTGTCGGATTCTACTGAGAAGGACCTTCTGGGAGAAGGTCAGGAGGAGGAGCTGTTCCAGGCTCCTCAAGTAGAAGAGGAAGAAATTGACGAGGTGTCGGTTACATCGGTTCCGGACCCAGAACCTGTTCCCTCTACATCGTCTGCTATCCCAGATGAACTGGGAAGGACTCTTTCATCCATTGTTGAGATGATCCATCAAATTCAAAGGAAGAATGATGAGAAGGAAGCTGCAATGATACTGGAGATACGCAGACTTGCAGCATCATGTGGGCCCCAGAAGCGGCATAGCGTGAAGGATCTTCATTTGAGCTCGTATACCAATCCTTGGAGGTATGCCAAAAACATGCCAATGACAACCGGGAAGATCGTAATTTCAGAAAAGTTGGGAGCAATTCCCCTGGAAGAGGTGGAATTTTGGCCCAACAAAGATTCTTATCCGGACTGCTATGTCCGTCTTAGGAAGGAGCCAGCCTCAAAGGAAGAGACGGAGCCGAAGGAGGTCATAGTTTTTTACCATAGTAAAGCTCAGGCGTTACTAGCGAGGTCGATAAAAGAGAGGGGCTTCACTAACTCAAAGGTGCCAGCCTTGAGTAAGAAGCTTCCCTCCTTTGTGGCCTCTCCTACCAGAGCCTTTCTCTTCATGGAAAAGGGATATAAGGCAGCCTTAAAGGTGGTGGAGTAAGGGAAACCATGCCCCTCCTTGGAGGAGTGCAAGCCGTTATCTCTGACCTTGCCCTTGGACCAAGAAGACTGGAAGGATGTACACCTTACCTTCTCAGTCGGGAAGCTGGAACCTGATATCGCTGAACGTCAGTTTGGTGAGGAACTTCCAAAACTGTCAGAGGTTCTCTTGCGTAGAAAGCAAGAGACAAAGGAAAGACTTGCGGCATCGATGTCGTTGCAAACAACATTAGAAACGATGGCAAGTGACCCCAAGAACTAGGACATGTTCATGGTAGTGGCCAAAACCCATCTGGCCACAGTTACGAAGGATCTCTATAGCTTTATTAAAGCTAGGAGAGCCTGTAGAGAGTTCGTGTTCACCTCGGCTGCGGTGAGGCACGAACTGAGGAAACGGATCTCCTTTCGTATCTGGGGTAAAGACCTCTTTCCCAACAAAGTGGTTAAAGAGGTTGTAGACAAGGCCGCCACAGAGAATAGGAACCTTCTCAAAAAGTGGGGCTTAGATCTTAAGAGAAAGTCTTCTCCGGATGAGGGTCCCCAACCCAAGAAGAAGACAAAAAGGCCTAGGCCATCCTCTCGGCTGGCTAAACCCTACCGACAGCAACAACAACAACAACTTCCTATGACCGCGGTGCCTCAGATAGTGGCACAACCTCCAACCACGTACCAGCTGGTACCTCAACAAGTGGCGACACAGTCGCCAGTTTTTAACCCAGCCTTCGAAAGGCAGACTTCTTCCTTTCGTTCGAAAGCTAGAAGAACAGCCAGAGGTTCTTCTAGATGCCTTTCAAGAGGAAGGAGATACAGGGGATGACGCGGTCAAGGAGGCAAGGCCTCAGGTCCACAACAGCAGAAGTGAGATACTTCCAGTAGGAGGGAGACTACAACTATTTAGGGATCGCTGGACCTTCAATCCCTGGGCCCACAGCCTAATAAAGAATGGACTAGGTTGGAGCTGGAGCAGTCCTCCACCTCAATTTCCTCAATTCTCTCAACAATCAACCCCCGTTCTGGAAGAATATGTCCGAGAGCTCTTAGAGAAAAGAGTAATCCGGAAAGTTAAGTCCATCAAATTCCAAGGAAGGCTGTTTTGTGTTCCAAAGAAGGATCAGAAAAACTCAGAGTCATTCTAGACAAGTTCATAGTGAACTACAAGTTCAGAATGCTCACTCTTCAACACATAAGGACCCTACTTCCCAGAAGGGCATATACTGTCTCTATAGACTTGTCTGATGCTTATTGGCACATTCCAATTAATCGTCACCTCTCCTCCTACCTAGGCTTCGAGTTACATAGAAAACTTTACGCCTTCAGAACCATGCCTTTCGGGCTAAACATAGCCCCAAGGATTTTCACGAAGCTCGCGAACGCAGCCGTCCATCAATTATGCCTAAAGTGGGTCCAAGTAGTAGTCTACTTGGACGACTGGCTGGTGTGGGCAGCATCCAGGACAGAATGCATGCAAGCTTCTAAGATAGTGATCCAGTTCCTGGAACATCTGGGATTCAAGATCAACATCAAAAAGTCTCGACTTTCTCCCGGTCAAAAAGTTCAGTGGTTAGGAATCCACTGGATTTGGAGTCACATCGACTTTCCATTCCTGGTAAGAAGAGGAAAGAAATAGCAGGATCTCTCAGGAGACTATTGAAATCCAAACGGATATCAAGACGCGAACAGGAGAGAGTGCTGGGCTCTCTACAGTTTGCTTCGATAACAGATCCAGTGCTAAGAGCACAGCTAAAAGATGCAACAGGAGTCTGGAGAAAATACGCATCAAACGCGCGAAGAGATCTAATAAGACCATTTCCGACTTGACACGCTTCTCAAGCCGTGGTCCAATGCCAAGCAATTGAAGAAATCAATACTTCTTCAACCTCCTACCTCGTTAGTAACTATCCACACAGACGCTTCAAAGGAAGGCTGGGGAGGTCACTCTCATCAGATGAGAGTCCAAGGATCTTGGTCCAATCTTTACAAGTCATTTCACATCAACTTTCTAGAAGCCATGGCAGTACTTCTGACACTAAAGAAAGTTTCTCCTCGCCACTCGACCCACATAAGACTGGTTCTAGACAGCAAGGTGATAGTGAGATGCCTGAATCGACAAGAGTCGAGGTCACCTCAAATCAACCAAGTGATGTTGGCCATATTCCATTTAGTAGAAAGGAAGAAATGGCACCTGTCAGCAGTTCACATTCAAGGGTTCCGCAATGAGACAGCGGACGCTCTATCCAGGTTTACACCTATAGAGTCAGAATGGTCCCTTGACGCAGGATCGTTCTCTTTCATCTCGAGTCAAGTCCCGGAGCTGCAGATAGACCTCTTTGCGACGAAAGACAACAAGAAAATAGATCGTTACGTGTCCCCATACGAGGATCCGCTAGCGGAGGCAGTGGACGCTATGTCCCTGGACTGGAACAGATGGTCCAGTATTTATCTGTTCCCTCCGCGCAACCTCCTTTTGAAGGTCTTCGATAAGCTGAGATCCTTCAAAGGGAAAGCAGCAATAGTGGCCCACAAGTGGCCAAATAGCATGTGGTTCCCTCTTGGATTGGAACTACGACTAAAATTCCTACCGCTACCGGATCCATCCCTATCTCAGCAAGTACAGAAGTCGACTGTCTTCGCTTCATCACAGAAATCACGGAACCTACATCTCATGATTTTCTCTCCTTAACGATGAGAAAAAGATTCGGTGTTAAAAGTCAGTTTAGACTTTTGGGGGAAACCAGAAGACATTATGAGGCTTCAGGGAAGAAACAGATATCCTTTGTCAAGGCGAAGAAACCAAAAGAAATCTCGACAGATTCCTATTTATCATTCTTCATTCACCTTCATGAGCAAGGTTTAGCAGCCAACACAATTTTATTGTTCAAGTCTGCCTTGACAAGACAGATACCATATGTCTTACAGGTCGACCTTTCTAACGACGTTCTTAATGAACTACAAAGGCCCATGCTAGGCTTAGTCCTTCAGCGCCTCCAAAGACCCTTTGCATGGTCAGTAGATTCTTCATTGTGTATAAATAATGAACAATGAGGAATGCGCTTAGAAGGTCTTGAATTTAAAGTCATATTTCTGCTTGTACTCACTTTGGGGGCCAGAGTTGGTGAAATAGTGGCTCTCTCTAGTGAGGAAGGCCACGTCCAGTTCTTGAAGGGAGAACTGAATCTATTTCCAGACCCAACGTTTCTTACCAAGAACAAGCTACCCACCAACAGGTGGGGTCCCTAGAGAATCTGCCCTCTGAAGGAAGATGCATCTCTATGTCCAGTGGAGTGCCTAAAGGTCTATCTTCATAGAACTTCAGACTTTATGGGAGGACAGCTGTTCAGAAGAGAAACCCTAGGTTCAAAGTCATTTATAACTAAGGGCGAAAATCCCCCGTGTTATTCACAGAACGGATCCAGACAGTACACCCGTTAGTCATGATCCGAGGAAAGTTGCCTCTTCCATAAAATTTCTTTAATTATATGGACTTTGAACATCCTTGTTCGTACACCGGGTGGTAGTCATCCAAGGTGTTTTGTATGCACTATGTGAAGCAAGTGGAGCAACTTAAGAGGTCTGTGGTAGCAGCAGGTAGAATTCTTTAACCTTCTGTTTTAAATCTGCGAGGAACAGTGTAATTAATTTGGGACGATTAATTAAGAGGGTGTGTTTGTAGTCATTGTATGTTACTACACACTAAGCGATGGGCCACAAAAGTGTCCTTATGAACGGTTCCATTGACGTCGGTGAACTATAGCATAATACGGACACTTGTGCCAAGCGTTTCTTACGCTAGTGTAAATAAACAGTATACGGAATGTATCATTATTATTAATAATTCAATTGAAGTGGCAAATCTGTTTCCTGGTTGACGAAACAATATTTTCTGTTGACTGTTTTCTTTATGCTTTAACGCATATCATCCACTTTTTATAAATTTTATAAAGGTTGATCTGATATGTACGTTTATTAAATCTTATTAAACTAGTTCATAGTGAACCCTGCGTTTTATTCGCCCACACTCATTTTATTAGAAATGTACTGAAAATTAAGATTAAAATATGTATATTTTTATCATGGTATGTCTTTTAAGATTGTTCCCTGATTCAAGCAAAAGTCCACTCACTTTAACCCTTCCTTAGGAAGGGTTGACGTGGTACCCTAACGGGATAGTGGCAGAGATGCAAAATTTGTTCCTATGCGGATACAACCATTATCCAATAGTTAATAAGAGTAGTCACATTGGGGAAGGTGCCACAAATTCATTCTGACATTGGTGACTCTTATATAAACTTTGCTTTATAATATATAGGGCGAGACCACTATACAAGCTTGTCATTTTGTCATCCATAAGTGATTATGTACTCCTCGAGACTTTTTTTCACAGTCTAGTACGACCCTTCCCTGTAGGGGGCAGGAAGCACTAACATAGTTCATGCTTAGATGAAATGATGTATGATGGCATAGGTCTCTAGGTCTAGACGGACCAGGAAAATACTTTCTTGAGAGTACGGCACCGATTGAGAATCCACAGATACATTAATGCTCTGATAAACTTCCATCAGGATGACATGGCCTGAGCCCAAAAAACGGATTTTAAGCGAAGCGAAAAATCTATTTTTGTGTGAGGCAGCCATGTCGTCCTGATGGACCCGCCCTTCCTTTTATTGTAAAAGGGCTTATTGACCCCTCCCTATAATACAGTATCTGTAGCACCTCGTATATCGCTACAAGGAATGAAAAGGGCGCTAATGCCTTCATCAGATACACACTGGAAACGGAATAGGAGAGATGCCTTATGAGCGGCTCTCTTTTCATTCTCATTTCAGATTCTTGTCACTGTAACCCCTCGAAGCGTTAATACTGTTCGTGGTGAAGATAGCTATGTGACGTGTCAAGAATACGTCCTCTGATATTATGCGATATCCCTGTCAGATTATTTAGGGATATTCGCTCCAGGAGATAGAATTCTGGATACCTTAAGGTAAAATTCTCTGGGAATATCACTGTAGTCAAATATAGAAGAAATAGCTGTTTTTATTTCATTCATATTGTTAAAAAAAATGAAAAAAATAAAGAAACATTCGCTACCGATGTTTACCATCTTATTTAGAAATATGTGCGTCGCTGAATGTGAGAGCGTGGTTGCACGAATGGTTTTCTATACTACAATATTCCTTTCATCAGGCATTACCTGTTAACTATGTCTTCATCAATTTCATAAGAGAGAGAGAGAGAGAGAGAGAGAGAGAGAGAGAGAGAGAGAGAGAGAGAGAGAGAGAGAGAGAGAGAGAGAGAGCGTACTCTCACACGCTAGTTTAAAATAATATATTTTTGCTGCAATATTTTTTTTTTTACTTCCATATCAACAGTTTATGATAAAAAATCCATTTATAGAATTTCATTCTTGTACCAAGTCACGCATACTAATATTAATCTTGAAATGGTATTAATGTACAAAAGAATGGAAAACTCCCAAGATAAAAAAGAACATGAATATGATTTTTGTCAAACAAATACGTAAGGTAATTGCCCAATTCTCTGTTACAATAATCACCAATGTATGTGAGGTCATAAAATCTAAACTCAATAATATGCATTCTAAACATCCTTTCCTATACAGATTGATTTTAAGCTTTAGAATAACTTGCGATAATAGTTACACCGGTTTTGGTTGAATGAACATTACTTAGTAAACAACAATAAATGCAACTGTTTTTATTCCACTGTAGGACAATGGTCTCAGACATGATGGCCATTGAAGATTAGGGATGGTGGACACTTTAGTTTGATCGCTAACAGCAAAAAACCTAATATGGGTGGCCCTGAACAGTACAGCTTTGTTGATCATGGCGATACACAAACCCTCTCACCACGTTAAAGTATCTCCACTCACCAACCTGACCACAGGCAGACGAATTTAATTCTAATGAATTTGATTCTCAGATAGATAAAAGTTACTTCAAGAGATAGATACAAAAATAAGAAGTCTTCCAGATGTTCAGACAAAAATGAAAATAAAAGTCTTCAGGAGACGCAAAGGAAAATTAGGAAGAATTTCCTAAAAATTTTATTCATGTAAAGAAAGAAATTTTTGAGTAGGCACATAAAGAAAGGGCGTCCATAGATAGGTTGACATAACAGAAAGATGTTGGGATATCTGCAATAACAAGAAAACGTCTTTCTAAGATGAAGTGAAAAGGAATATAAAGAACTTGAAGGGTTAGAGAATAATGAATAAATTCTTTAACTTGATAACCGAACCTCATGAGTGACTGAAATGGTAATATTTTATGACCTTTTAAAATTTTTCCAACTTATTACCTCAAAAATGTGAAATAGCTTCATCTAATTTATAAGATTTGCTATATTATCTCTTTACACTTCTATAAAATAAAACAAATTTCCATATATTGAGTCTTCAATAATTCTCAGAAGTTCAAAATTTTATATAAAAAACTTAAAAATGGGGAAAACTTTGAAATACTTGGTATTCCAGAACTTAAAAAAACTCTTTTTCAGAAAGAATATCAAACTCCAGCAACTGGATAATTAACTCTCATATTCATAAATGTTTTCAAGAGTAGTTTATGATGCTGAAATTCATAATAAGGACCTTGCTTTAATCAACGGTACCATATCTAATTAGATTGCAATTGTATAAAGAGGAAAATGTGGTATGGATTCCAAGTATACCATAAGATGTTTACTAGTTTTTTTTTATTAAGAATAAACGTTCTGCGTGAATTTCAGTAATCAGATATACCTTCTTGTAATAATTAGACCAGGTGATTGCGAATTTCTATAAAGAACCAAATCGTATTGATCAAAAACAAATTATTTATTCGTCTTACCTCAAACTCTGTTCCTCGTATTTTGCTCTATTTCCACCCCACTTTTGGAAAATTTACTTTGCCAACAGTTGATTTTGACATATGAATAACGTTCAAGCGAAGTTCTCTTAGGTTTTACCCGAGGGACAACTATTTTCCTGAGTGTATTAAAAACGCTTAAAAACACGAGTACACCTTCAGTTAAAGATTCCGATGGATTTTTTTTTTCTTCTTGTTTGCAGTGTCCATTCATAAGAAGACCGGAAATTTTATGTTTGCGTTTCTTATATTACACACCAATGTAATATTCTAAGAATGTACATTTCTTAATTCTTATTTGCGATTTTAAACTGACATGATTATCTTAGGGAGTTTCAGGAAGATCAAAATGTTTTACACAATTATTTTTCTCATTTTAAGGTGCGTGTCGAAGATTTCCATCTCAACATTGACATCAAAATTAAAGTATGAATGATTCAAATGGCATAGAAACCCTTGCTTAAATAATAAATCGTATGTATTTTTAAACATACACACACACATATATATATATTTATATATATATATATATATATATATATATATATATATATATATATATATATATGTATATGTATATATATATGTATATATATATATGTATATATATATATATATATATATATATATATATATATCTATACATATATATGTAAATATGTAACTATATATATATATATATATATATATATATATATATATATATATATATATATATATATATATATATATATATATATATATATATATACATACATATATATATATATATATATATATATATATATATATATATATATATATACATATATACATATATATATATATGTATATATATATACATATATATATATATATATATATATATATATATATATATATATATATATATATATATATATATATATATATATACATTAGAAGCTTATATATCTTAATAGTCTTTCCGTTCGGCCAATAGACTGTAAGAGGAAGAGCAACATTTTAAAACCACAGCCCACCTTTTTTTTTTTTTAGGTAAAATGATAATCGGATCACTGTGGAGTTTTATCGCTGATTTCACCGGTTCTCTTCCTGTCTATTCAATAAAATGTGTCATACAGAGGGATAAACATAAACCTGAAATGTCAAGAATTTTAAAGGTAGTAAACGTAATCAGGTCTATTGGGGACCTGACTTTTTATCCAATAAGTGCTTATGGAAATTTGCTGGATACCTAAAACTGTATTGCAGAATTATGAGGAATTTGGTTTTTTAAAATCTAATCAAAATTAAAATTCTTCTCAAAATCTATCTTCAAATACTTTTTTTTTTTTCTATAAATATTTATGGATTAACTAGTAATGCCCTCCACCCACCGCCTAGGTTTGCTTATAAATTTACAAAATTTTTTAGATCTAATCTGAAGGATCCCCAAAACAAGTTATTTAATTTTCTTAAAATTCACTGTTCTTCTTCTTCTTCTTCTTCTTCTTCTTCTTCTTCTTCTTCTTATTATTATTATTATTATTATTCTTATTAGCTAAGCTACAACCCTAGTTGGAAAAGCAAGAGCTATAATCCCAAGGGGTCCAATAGAGAAAATAACCTAGTGAGGAAAGGAAATAAGGCAATAGATAGAATAGTCTTCCCAAGTGTACCCTCAAGCAAGAGAGCAATGACCCAAGAAAGTGGAAGACCATGGTACACAGGCTATGGCACTACCAAAAACGAGTGAACAATGGTTTGATCTTGGAGTGTCCTTCTCCTAAAAGAGATGCTTACTATAGCTAGAGTCTCTTCTACCCTTACCAAGTGAGAAATAGCCACTGAACAAGTACAGTACAGTAGT
>NC_090728.1:150992730-151032730 GCF_036898095.1 Palaemon carinicauda
GATTGTAAAAAAACAAATGGGCAAATCCATAACATCGAAGTTTGTTACGAGACCTTCAATAATTCAACTTCCAAAGAAAATCCATTTATTGTGAAGCATAAACCTAAGATATTTTCTCTTTAAACACATCTTCTTTCAAAGTTATTTCAAGTTTAGTTTTATCGGCTTGACCTCTACAAATTATTTGCTTTGGAACACTTTGCAGTAAATCTTAATAATTGATAAAAGAATTGCAGGAATGTGAAATTCCCTTTATACTTTTGAAACATTTAAGAGTTTGTTGAAATTTATTGGGCTAACGATTCTTTACAGAAACTATTATATAACCCATTCATTTTGTAGGTGGAGGGTTGAGTGAGAATAGTTTTGTATCTCGTGAAATTCAAACATTTTTTAGTAATTACATGTTATGAAATCTTCCGTCTAAGCCATTCTAGCCGAGAAGGGACCAATCACAATTGATCATCAGAAACAGTTTTGAAATAGAGGAAGGAGAGAGAGAGAGAGAGAGAGAGAGAGAGAGAGAGAGAGAGAGAGAGAGAGAGACTTAGTGTCATTGGTTCAAATTGTCGTTAGACTGCACTATTCTTGTGATGATAATATATGGTATTTTCGGTCACCATGATCCATCTATCAATAATGGAAAGCCAATAAAACTTATGCTTGTATATATGAACACCTGGTGAACGGCAGGACAGACAGATAGAAATAGGAAAGTATTTTGAGGTATTTCTTATTATAAATAAGTCAAATGATAACTAAATAAATGTTGGAGTTGAAAGGATAAAATAGAAATTCCGTATACAATTCCAGAGGTAAATCAGCTAGGAAAATGTAACATGTCCTGGCAAAGATTATGAAACGAGTTTCACCTTCAACCTTCACTCTCCAGGCTATGAAGCGAACCTGCAACAAGCAAAGTAAGTTTCATATATTTTTTTACTAAGAAAAATTAAATAAAACAAATTGCGAAAATATTCATCAGTGAAAGTTTGAATGGAGTTATACAACTGGAACAATCTAACAATAGTGTTGCATTGAAATATTCCTTGGAGTAACGTTCACAGCTATGATAACAAAATGTCTGATATTCTAAGTGAATTATTTGATCACAAGGTCCTGCTTAATTGAGAAGGACGAGATAAAGAAAGATATAAAACTAGAAAATATATTTTCTTGGCTTTATTACGTCCTATTTGATAACAGTTATATAGTTATATAAGCGGATGAGCAATTCGGTGGTGTACCGAGAACTTTGAGTGTAGAGAAAATGGCACCCTAAATCTCAATGAAGGCACTGGCAGCAGGGTGACGGATGGGTTTAAGGTGATAGACAAGATTTCTTTTCAGATTTTAGATATTACTTGAATCAGTATGACCAGAAGGGGTCACTTGCCTTAGTTATATAGGGTCTGCACATCACAAGGAACTGGCTATCCTTTCATAATTTAGCCAATGAATCCTCTATGGATTTAGTCAGTTTATGGAAAGCAAAAATGAAAGAATGGCCCCAAGTCAAGGGCGTAGCGAGGTGCTAAGAATCTCCATGTTTATAAATACTAGAAAAAACGAGAAAATTGGTGATTGGGATGATAGAACCATGAATTAGATTGGGAAGTTACAGCAAGTGGATAATTAATTTATGAAATATAGTTAATATATCTTGGCGCTAACTGAAACACAGTGTAATAGGATTGATAAAGAAGTCATAGACTAAGGCAATATACTGTATATATTTACTCAGGAAGAGCAGATAGAGTTGGAAGAGAAGGGTTAGGAATGATGAGGAAACCAAGGCCAGAAAAGGCATTAACGGAATGATGAGCTGTAAATAGTACATTGTTACTTGCCAAGTTTAAATCAAAGCAGTACAATATGAGTATTAAAGTTTTCTATGCACCAACAAATAATACCCTGAAGAAAGGAAAGGCAAATACTATGAAGAACTGCAGAGTTTAATAGAAGAGATCCCGGAGACTTCAATGCTAAAATTGGAAGAAATAATCAAGGTATAGAAAATGTCATAGGTGTTGAGGGTCTTGATGAAGTTGCATATGAAAATGGGGGCACACTTTATGAGTTTTTGTTCAACAATCAATCTTGTTATTGGAGATATTCTTCTCCAGCACAAGGACATCTACAAATATACATGGACTTCACCATGTGACAATTACAAGAATCAAATAGATCACATAGCTATTAATAAAGAGAGAAGAAGGACTCTGGGAAATGTAAGAAGCTATAGAGGTGCAGATATCGGTAGTGATCACCAGCTCCTCATTGCCAAACTGAAATTAAAACTGAAAGCACCCAATAAAAATGTAGATAGAATACCGAGGCTTGACACAACTAAGTTTATAGAAGATGAGCATAGAGAAACCTTTGCAATAGAATGCAGAAATTGATTTGCAGTTTTAGAGACTTTAAGAAACGAAGAGCAGACAATTAATAAACAATGGTGTGATATTAAGAATATATATTAGTCAGTTGGTAGTGAAGTTTTGGGACACGCAGTTACAAGGAGAAAACTGTGGTGTTTGCACTACATCACATTTACTTTTATATGTCAGCTCACTAACCTGTAATGTACAATGAATATTAGTTGAGAATAAACCCTTTATCCCATCATCGTCGAATCTTTGTGGGATTCAATACTAGGTTTGGATTATTAAAATACATTTAATGCTAACGGCTTACACTACTGCAGCAGCTCTCACAGGCTTGTGACTCTCGCATGAGAACATCCTAAACAACTCTTGTATATAAAAATACAAAAACAACTTCAAGAGCATCACTGTTGAAAGAAGTCCTATCTTTGAGACAATAAATAAAGGATTTAATCCTTCATAATATTCACTACTACATTTATAACTACATTCAAACAAATTCTACTAATGCAATCCTGTGCAAGATTACTCTTAATACATGAACCGCATATGATATTACAGTACCAATACATAACAGTCTCCTCCCCTTAACTCTACATTGTACAAAACTTTACAAATCTAATCTCTCAGGGGGCTTTCCTCTGTTCATCCTATTTGGAAGTACTGTAACTTCATCCTGTATTGGTACATGAATAGATTCTGAATCTACATCGGATGTCTGAGCATCCTGGTTAATATTTGATTCATTTGATCTAACTGCTTCTGAAAATTTCCCATCTCTATCATTTATATGATCTACAGGATTTTTATTTAATAGCTGTAATCGATCAACATGACGTTTTACAATATTTCCATCAACTTGAAGATCATAATGTAAATTTCCTATCCCTCTTATAATTTCTCCTGGTACCCACGTTTCTCGATTATTGTATGATCTTACCATGACATTAGATACGGGGAAATATGTCTTACTTTTGAGTGACTTTCTAATTGCTTATACCATTTTTTCTTCTAAATCAATTTGCAATCTTGGATACAACAAATCTGACTTATACCTAATCCTCCTCCCCATCAACACATTTGATGGTGTCACACCTGTTGTGCTATATGGCGTTGTTCTATAGGACAATAAAAACTTTGACACATGAAAAAATATGTTATTTACATTTGCTTTTCTACACTTCATGTTATGCTTAAATGTTTGAACAAATCTTTCAGCCTCTCAATTCGTGGAATGGTGATACATTCCTGAAAAAGTATGCTTAATACCATTTACATTACAAAACTCTTTAAACTCCTATGAGGTAAACTGTAGAGCATTATTAGTCATAATTCTTTCTGGAATACCATGTGTAAAAATATTTGCATCAATTCTTTTACAGTTGTGTAAGACGTTGTTGTCTTCATTGGAACTACTTCTGGCCATTCACTCTAAGCATCTATAATTATCAAAAACAAATAACCAAAGGGTAACTCCAATGGGTGCATTCTAGCAAAAGGAGGATTTTTCTGTTGTGTAACACAATTTATACAATTTCTCATTAATAATTCAATCTCTCCAACTACACCAGACAAAAATCCTTATAAAATACTTTGATCTGACAATGTCTTGGTGATCAGCATGTATTGCAGACAAAACCTTATTCCTCAGTGAAGTAGGAATAATTACTCCTACCCATTCATTATACAACCTTATGATATGCCCAATTCACTCCAAATATCCTTATATGGTTTATAATTTTCCTCATTTCCACATAAATCCCTTCCTGTTATCAAGCTCTCATAAAGCATCAGCATTACCCATCTTTGATTTAGGACCATATTCTATATCATAATAAGTGGCTAATGTAATTGCCCAAAGTTGTAGTCTGGCAGATACCAACATAGGTAAACTTGCTTTTGGACCCAATATTGCTAATAGTGGTTTATGATCTGTAACAAGTGTGAACTTATTCCTTCCATAAAGGTATACATGAAATTTCTCAACTCCATACACTAATGTTAAACCTCATTTTTTTTTATTTGAGAGAAATTCCTCTCTGACTTGTTCAATACTCTAAAAGTGAATGTGATTGGCTTTTCTGTTCCATCTGGCATCACATGAGATAATACTGCATCTAAACCTATGTTCGAAGTGTCACAAATTAATTTAACTGGTAAATCCATTTGGTAATGTACTAAAAATGTAGGTGATGTTATTTCCTGCTTATTTTCTTCAAAGGTTTCTGACAATCCTTTGTCCAATGGATGTGCAATTGTAGATAAATTCTGAATGAAGCTCCTATAAAATGTTACCAAAACTAAAAATGATTGTAATGCCTCAACATTTCCTGGTACCTTTGTTTATTGTACTGCTTTAATTTTCTCCTTAGTCTTGTGGATACCTTTGCCATTAATTACGAAACCTAAGTATTCCACTGAATCAACTTCTAAAATATATTTGCTCTTATTTACTCTAACATTACGTTAATTCAACTTCTTCAGAACTGTCTGTAATCTTTCTCTATATTCTCTTTTATCTTTACCAAAGACTAGAATATTATCTATGAAAATGAATACACTTTGCATTCCTGATAAAAATCTTATTCATAGTTTGTTGCTCCTCCATAAGGCCATCTATTTGGAATATACAAACTTAAAAATGTATTTACTGTACATAATTCTTGTGAATTTTTATCCCTAGGAAGCTGTTGAAATGCTTATCTAAGATACAACTTAGAAAATACAATACATCCTGACATAATTGCAAACATGTCTTTCCGATTTGAGCTACCTGGAGCTGTGGATTTAACGTTACCTTGTGATCTCCATATAACCTAACCTGACCATTTTCCTTCACAATAGGAACTAATAATGTAGCCCAATCTGAGTGTGTAATTTTTCCGCATGAGCCTTCAATTTCTAACCATTTGATTTCTGTTTCAGCTTCACTTTTCAATGCATATAGTACTGGCCATGAAGCAAAAAAACTAGGAGCACTATCTGATGTCAAAACTAAAATTGCTTTTGCGATCTTTACTGTATCGACTTTTTCAAATACGTATTGAAATTGATAGAATATTATACACAAACACTTCATTCTTGTGTTCATCTTGTGTCTTTAAGTAATGCATATTACAGTACAAATACACAACAAAAATCATGGATATAAAATTACATTTGGGATACTATAAAAAGTAGACAAAGACAGAAATAGATTGTTGAAAGTTTTTGAGGAACTAAGGAAAATTACAAGGTAAGTTTTCCAGTATTGATAGTGAAGTCAAAAGAAAAGCCAGGAATGACTGGAGAGAATATTTAGATAGGAAAGCAGATGAGGCTGAAAAAGCTACGAATTCAGGGAGTGGCTATGGTGTAAGAATTGCTCACAGAATTATCAATGAAATCTATACTGTGGACAAGAAGAAGGATATATACAAAATAAAAAGAGAGATGAATCTGTTATAACAACAAAAGATGAAGAAAGGCAACGTAGGGTGGAACACTCTAGTGAGGTCAGGAATGGGAGATATGAAGGGAATAATTTGATTGATATACCTGAAGCTGAGGAAGACCTTAATGTGCCCATGAATGAATTCAGTGTGTTTGATGTCGAAGTTATCATTAAAAAACTAGAGATGGAAAGCCCTGTGTATATGATGGAATACATGCTGAGATGATATTGGCCGTAAATGAAGTGACTCCCAGAATAATTACAAGACTATTTTGTAGAATGTGGCGTGAAGAGCCAAAACCTGATGAATTGGAGCTAGGAGTGTTGATGAAAATAGCCCCCCCCCCCCCCCCCAAAAAAAAGGAAATATGACAGCCTGCAATAATTGCAGAGGTATCACACTTACGTCAGTTTTCATGAAGATATATAATAAGCACATTCTAAAGAGACTACATAAAAAGATTCATGAAAAGCTGAGAGATGAATACGCAGGATTTAGAAAATGTACAAGTTGTATTGACCAAATTTTCATTTCAAGATATGTTGTACAGCAATGTGTAAAAAATAGAAATTCACATTATATGAAATTTTTGGACTATGAAAAAGCCTTTGCTGGTGTGCATTGGCAAATTTGGTGGAGAGTCCTGCATTATCATGAAGTTCGCCTTAAATATGTAAAGTTAATTAAGTTTGTTTATGAGCATGTCAAATGCAAAGTTAATATTAGTGGAGTCCTATCAAACAAATTTCCAGTGAACAGTGCAGTATTCCAAGGGAATGTATTGTCACCTATGATGTTTATCCTGCTCATGGATTTTGTAATGCATGAAACAGTTGAGGAATGTGGAGAAAGATTGGACTGGATTGGTAACAGGAAATTAGCTGACCTACAGTATGTTGATGACGCTGTCTTTATTAGCAAAACGCCACAGGACTTGAAAAGCTTTCTTGCCAGAACCCATGAAATACCACACGAGATTGTACTCAAGATAAATAGAAGAAAAATATAGATGGCGAGAACGGAAAATGCAATTGAAGATAAAATATCATTGGACGGAGAAAGGATTTATGAGGTGGAATCATTTAAATATTTAAGAACTATGGTCTCTAATACAGGATCTTTAGAATTTGAGTTTAGTGGAAGCTTGAAAAAAACAAATCAGACAATGGCTAGATTAAGTAAAATTTTAAAATCAAATCGCCTAAAATTACATATAAAAATTTGGCTTTACAGTATATCAGTTTAGGGAGATCGGTGTTAATGTATGGACATGAGTCGTGGTATGACAATGAAACAATATCCAATAGAATTTTTGCAGATTTTAGAACAAAGCCCTCAAAAGCATATGTGGAGTTAAGTGGCGTGACAGTACTAGAAATGAATCCACATGAGAGATTACTTCAGTGTCATATGTGGATGAGATCATGGTTGGGGGATAGATGGAGATGGTTTGGGCATGCTCTTCGCACTCCACAAGAGAGATTAGTTCACCAAACGTTCAACTGGGCACCCCAAGGCACTAGAATACTTGGAAGACACATGGCTAATTGGCTGAGGACAATGAAGCGTGAAGTAGATGATGAATGGAGAAATAGATTAAAAAGCTCAAGATAGAGACGACTGTTGAAATCTAACCGAAGTGCTTTGCGTCAATAGGCGTACGAGATCATGATGATGATGGCTTTATTCACAGTTAAGTTGGCAAACGACCTGCTGTTAAAATTGTGCTGGACACGAAGAAGAGGTTCCTATATCTATCTTTATATTACCAATGACCAAGACAATACAGTTTTCCATTTTTTCACATTAATAAGACCTTGTAACTTTAGAAATAATAATAGAGGGTATTTCCCCTCCTATTGGATCTTTTTTTTTTCTTTTTACTTTACGTTGAGTAACTGCAAAATTAGCCAGGTTCAGAGTCAATAATGTTTGCTTGATGAATTTGTATCATCTCTTTACTATCTAATTTTATGTTTGAGGGCATTCTTTTCTTTCAACTTCCAAGCAAATATATATAAAAAAACGTCATTCACAGTAAAAACCACTACTGTATTTAATTAAAAAAAATAACTTACAAATAATATATCTTGGTATACAGGCACCCTAGATTATCAGTAATTCTCACATTTAGAAAACTCAACTTCGTTAAATCGTTTATTGCTACCCTTCTCAACAGGGAGCTGCTATTGCCGATATTATGAGATTATTCTCATATATAACTAAGTTATCTGGATCCTTTCCTACCAATCAGATTTTGATTGAACAGAACGGCCGGGGGTAAGACGAAAAATCAATAAAGTTCATTTAAAGTACGTCCCGTCCAAGCAATATCTGAATCATTATAATAGCTCACATTAAACTAGATTTAATCTCCCCCAGTTATGAAATCTTATCGCAACGTTAAGTGATTAATTCTGCGCAAGTTTGAGAGTCATTAATTACGGAAGTGAAATTTTCCCAAGGTAAAGCAATTCATTATCCGACGAAGCAAGAACCCTTGATACCTCGAGATTCATCGGCTGCTGCGAATCGCATGAGAGACTGTGAATCTTTTTCTGCCTCCGGGGAAAACGAGGCGATCGCTGATCTAGAAATTGCTTGCTTTGAAGATTAATTAATTGCTGACGCAAGTTCCAAGATGCACTTGCTTGGCTCGGAAGGAATGTTTAAAGAGAGAGGCATTAGATAAAAGTTACGAGACATTTAACATGAAGAGTGTATGCTTTTTGCATCGTCTAAGAATGTGCGTTAAAAATAGCTTCAAGGTTCTCTTTTGCCAGAGAATGAAAATATGTATGGAGATTATTATATATAACCTTTTAATCGGATTTAATTTCTTATGAAATAAGTTGCCTCAATGTATCAATTTAATTCGGTGATGATAGTGAACCAATGAAACGTGAATTCTCTTTTATAGTTAAACAATGCAACGTTTAATGCATAGTGAGCTTAGAACTATATATGACATATGGTGAACCATTTTCTTATTTTACATACGCTCCTTACTTTTAAAACTATGAGAAGAACTATTTGGAATTAAAGAAGCTGCATAGGACACATATTTCTCGCTTCAGTCTGTAAGAGATTTAGATGACAGAGAATTATTTATCTTGTATAGACTCACATCCCTATGACAAGAAGCTTTTTGAGCCAGTGGCATAACGAAGCAGTCTAACAATTGAAATATTCACCTTTGGCGACGTTGATTTATGGTTTACTCTTGAATATATAAACTCGTAATATAAAATATATTACGAGCAAGATTTATGAGGGCTGCTTATTACTCAGAAAAATAAGTCAGTGAAAGCTTCATACAAACTTCTGTTTCTTCATAAGGAATGACAACACAAAACTTCTATTTAAAAAATCATTATTTTTTCTTTTAAGTTCTAAGATATTCGTCCAATACAAAGGCAAATATATTTTCCTTTATTTTTCCTCCGTGATTGGTCTATATTGATGTCCAGAAAATCCACAAGTTCAAAATAATGACGAGTATTTTGATAACGATCTAAAGAAATCTTTTCCCTTTTCTTGACATTATACAGTCCTACTAAAATTATGAAATATGTAATTTTTATATATTCTCCTTTCATCTGAATACCTCATCTCATTAATCGTATTTTAAGCAATATCCTTTAAAGGTTTGTCACAAAAGCAATATTATTATTATATGATACAGGGGAATATCTTCGTGAGTGTCCTTCCATTGTATTTCAAAGCCCATTTTTTTTTATTCGCAAATAAGATATCTGAGTGTAATTTTATCCCCCTTTTGAGAGGAAAACATTAAGGATTCGAATTACAGGTTACCCCATCTGGCAATCTGGTTTGGGAGGAGTTGGAGCTCAGCTCAATCCCGATGGTTTGTAGTAGTATTGTAACCCGTCTCCATAAGAGCTAGCATATAGAGCTGCCTCATGAGTCAACATCAGCCATTGCCTGGCCCTTCCTGATCTTAGTTTGGGTTGGGGAGGTGACTTGTGTGCTGATAATATGTACATATGGTCGGTTTCTAGGACACTGTTCTATCCTTTGCTTCTCCTGCTCATGAGCGGCCTTCTTTATACTTGTTAGCCTTACAAAAGTTAATGTTTCGCAAAGAAATTTAGTTTTTAGGATATACCATAGATTTAAAGTACTTCTTTCTCTTTTACGTCTTTTTATTGAGCACAATGAAATTTCATAAAGTAAGTCATCTTATAAAGAAAGCGGAAGAACACGCACAGAGCCCCAGGCGAAAACACTCAATGACAATAACATATGATCGGTCGGGATGCGAACTCTGGTCCCGGATGCTTGTATGACAGTGACAACACCAGTGGCTAAAGGGTATTTTCACTGTCATACAAATACCCTGGACCAGAGTCCGAATCCCGGCTAGTCAGATGCTAGCATTCAGTCGGTCAGATGCTATTGCCTTTGAATGGTTTCGCCTGGGGCTCTGATCCCGAGGTCGGTAAGAGAATCCAGACATTTATGTATCAAAATATATGACTTATTTGAAGAAAAGGAACATGGCTAATTGTGCAAAGTATATCACACACACACACATATATGTATATATATATATATATATATATATATATATATATATATATATACATATATATATACACACACACTTATACATATATATATATATATATATATATATATATATATATATATATATATATATATATATATATATATATATATATATATATATATATATATATATATATATATATATACACATATATATATATATATGTAAATATATATATATATATATATATATATATATATATATATTATATATATATATATATATATATATATACATATATATATATATATATATATATATATATATATATATATATATATATATATATATTTACATAAAGGATAGAGAGAAAAAGAGATAGAAATTGAGTCTACAATTTGTTTACAAAAGCATTACCTTCGTAATGTTGAGAAGTGCATGTCAATAGAGCGAAAGATCGCGAACACTCATTTTGAATGTGAAATAAAAGGAAAAAGATAAGAAGAAAGAAAATAGAAGGTTCTTTTTATCTACGTTGTTTGTCAAACCATTCATTTGAATTATTTAGTTATGGCGGGAAAAAAAAAGTGTATATGTAAATAACGAGAGAGAGAGAGAGAGAGAGAGAGAGAGAGAGAGAGAGAGAGAGAGAGAGAGAGAGAGAGAGAGAGAGAGAGAGAGAGAGAGTGTGTGTCCTTGTAAATGTCCTAGTTTCCTAAAACAGCCTTTTCAAAATAAAGATATATTTTATGATTCCGGGAAAATAGGATATGTTTCCTATAAGGTTCATGGCAATCAGCAGCCACCATTCTTCCTCCCAGAAACAACAAAAATATTTTCCTCTCCACGGAAGGCGTTTTTGGGAGATCTGGTTACGACAAGTCACGAGCGAAATAAGTAAAGAATTCAATTCCATCACTAAAAATTCAGTGGCTTTATTGCATAGTATAACTAGGACTCAAATCTTTGAAAGTACACAAATGCCATCGATCTTATAAGGGTATGCAATGACTTGAGTATCTCAGAGATCTTAATAAATAAACTCTTATTTTGGACCTCAGTATTGGATAAGGCTAATCACAATGTTTTGTTACTAGTGTACGAGACCCGTCAAAAGTGACGGATAAATATCAAGATAGATTTGCACACACACACGCACGCACACGCATTGATTAACCCTTATCACCCCTCCCCTTTCCTAACTACAACCCGAAGGTTCGGCAATTTATGGGAGATTTTGTTTTTCGAGAGTACATCTTGGGGTACCCCCTCTCACCAGGGTATGACTACTACCTCTTCCCCCCTACCCGAGCAACGGGAAGAGACTGAGTAGTTATAAGTTTGGCAAACCTGTTCAGCGTGAGAGGAAAGAAATATATTTATAAAGTATATATATATATATATTTATATATATATATATATATATATATATATATATATATATATATATATATATATATAGAGAGAGAGAGAGAGAGAGAGAGAGAGAGAGAGAGAGAGAGAGAGAGAGAGAGAGAGAGAGAGAGAGATTGCTCTTTATTATATAGGGGAGATTACGCGTGAGATCCCCCCCCAAAAAAAAAAAAAACCTGACTTGTGTGTTTTGTCAGGTATATACATTGTTTATAGGAGCACAATAATTATGTTAGCCACAGTTTATGCCTCTCAGTCGCTTTTTGATATTATTGTTAATTCTATTGGGATATCAGTAACTTTCTGGTTTGCAATTGCATTGTACTTTTTGGTCACTTTGAGACAAAATGATCTTACCTGTATCAATCTCAGCATCAGAACCCTACAAAAAAAAAAAAAATTATATTGAGATGTTTTTCATCCTTAAATTCAAGTAAATTTAGTTATCACTTCGGGATTTGTTCGTATATCAGACATTATTGTCAAAACACTATAGCCTCAGTCACTTCCATTTAGGTTATAAGAGTAGTTTACTGTCGACACTATCTTCACCCATAGGAGAGAGAGAGAGAGAGAGAGAGAGAGAGAGAGAGAGAGAGAGAGAGAGAGAGAGAGAGAGAGAGAGAGAGAGCCTATTTGTATACAAAATAGGGATTTTAGAGGAAATACTCAACTGTTGTTATTGCCTCTTCATTTGTGCATAATTCATTACTGGACATCCCATTAAAAAAAGAAATATATATCGTAAGATCCATTCATTATATCCATCAACATAATTCCAGAAGCACATTCTGCGAAATATATATATATATATATATATATATATATATATATATATATATATATATATATATATATATATATATATATATATATATATATATATATATATTCCAATGTTTGATAATTCTGTCACGACTCTCTCATGACATCCCACAAAACGAACGAGATTTGTCTTTTAAAAGGAAGAAATTTCTTCAATCCCCTGTCTTGACTATGGAAGTCAAAAGAAAATCATTGCAGCTAATTTTTCCTCTTTTGTTAAACCTCTCACTTCTGAAAGGTCAAGTAATATATCCTCTCAGGGCAACAAATAATTGAATTGATTTTACTTTTTATACCTTCAATTTTTTGCCGTTGTGCTAAAGATCGGCCATCAGCCAGATTTCACAACATTTTATAGTTGCTTAATCTTTATTGAAAAGAAAGTTGCCCTTTTTCTTTGATTCGATAATTTCAATATATTTGTTTCATTTTCGTCTGTTTACTTTTCATTTGTAAGTTCAGAGAAAAAAATTAAGAATGGTTAGTTTAATTTATTTAAAGCGAATGCTGTGCTATGTTTTATTTATCTGAATCAGTTCGCAAAAACCTCTTTAGAAAAGTTTAAAAAATTTGGAAAATTTTCGATTAACACATTATTGATGCCTTGAGATTTATTTTAATATTATTGTTTTTAAAATATTCTAATTGTTCATTACTTCTATCTTAGTTTATTTATTTCCTTATTTCCTTTCCTCACTGAGCTATTTTTTCCTGTTGGAGCCCTTGGGCGTATAGCATTCTGCTCTTCCAACTAGGTAGCTTGTACTACTACTACTACTACTACTACTACTACTACTACTACTAACTAATAATAATAATAATAATAATAATAATAATAATAATATGATACAACATTGACTAGTTTCCAGTAAAATCCATTGAGAAGGAATGTTGAGATGTTTGCTGGTCAGATAACTGGAGAGGCTACAGAGAGTCGAAGAGGATATTGAGTTACCATCCGAATCTAAGAAAGATTAACTGATGAGCAGACGAATAAGATCTTCTAAACTCCATTCTTTGTATGTGACCACACTACACTGCAATACAATCATCTATCTTTTTTTTTCTAGTCATAGCTTCACTTCTTTATCGAATTTCTATATTTCTCACATTTTCAACAGCTATCAATTAGCATTTAGACGGTAAGCAATTAACTCATGAATTGGCTTAAAAGGCGATGATGGAAGTTCCCTTTTTGAAAAAGTTTATGGGACATGTTACTGCAATGGTCTAATTCAAAATTACCATATTTTCAAGCATTCTTTTTCAGTCGATAAACTTTCACTGTTGACTTAAAACATGAGAACAATATCTCCATGATAAAAAAAATTAACGATATATGGCATGATGTAAATATTATTATCTTTGCAGACAAAAATTTACAAAAAAGTCTTGGTTCTTATGTAACACATTTGGTGTTGCTTTTCATTCGGTATGGAACGCAGTCATGAAATTCAACGATGTATGAAGGTTTGTTATATAAAAATCAAGTATTCATTGAAGAGAAAATAAATAAATTATAACTGAAGAATTTAAAACCTTTCTTTCGCAACCCAAATTAGTGAATAAACAGTTTTTAAGTCGACAAATTTAAGAAATTGCCATTAGCATCTTGAAAACCCTTTGATTTAATATTGTTTAATTCGTGTATATAGCGAAAGCCTCAATTGACGTCATCGACTTCGACTCTGTGAGAGAGAGAGAGAGAGAGAGAGAGAGAGAGAGAGAGAGAGAGAGAGAGAGAGAGAGAGAGAGAGAGAGAGAGAGACTATATCCTAATTTTTCCTTGTTCATCTGACAGAATGAACAGTATCTAAAATCAACATCTTAAAAATACAAAAATTTACTCTTTCCTGTACTTCCACTGAACAAGTTTACACATTTTGCTGAAAAAAATATTCTGTAGGAGATTTAGTAACTCTTCCAACTTGCACCAGTTTTCCTTATTTGAGTAAACGGCTTTAAAGCTATATGTGAAGTGGCGGCTGAGTTTTCTGGAGATCGGCTTATGGGGAAAAGTAAAGGAAGTCTGGTAAAGAACGAATTCGGGTCCGTGTTTTCTTGCTTTGTTAAATATAAACATCTTTCGAAACTGCCTTCCTATTAAATGTAGTGTACAGCATTAACCCATTTGCATGAATAAAAATATTAATGCTGAATACTCTGTATTTTTCTCTCTCTCTTTTTTTTCTATGAATTCACCATTTTCTACTCGTTTTCCCAACATTACGAGTTTTTAGATCCTTAAATAAATTCTTTGACTTTTATTGTCTCACACCCTCTTCTTTTCCTCGATATTGTTTCCTCTCTATTTCGTAATTTCGCAAAGCATGTTTTAGCATCATCATCTCTCGCTATTCCTTCTTAAATTGCTCAATTTCTTATTTTTCCTCAGAGATATATATCTCTTTTAATTTTTAATAATATAGAGTTTCATGGTTTCAACTTAACCCTTGATTATAGTGCACTTAAGGGATCAATGGCCATGTTATGAAAAACCTTTTGATATGATTTGATATAAAATCGTTAAAAAATTAGCAATATATTAAAATTTAACTTCAATATAGACTTTCTTGGATATTTATTTTCATTATCATTTGACTGCACATTTATGAAAAAATTTGTATCATATTGTTAGAGTAAAACATTTTGAACTTGACCTATTATTATTATTATTATTATTATTATTATTATTATTATTATTATTATTATTATTATTATTACTTGCTAGGCTACATCCCTTGTTTGAAAAGCAGGATGCTATAAGCCCAGGGTCCCCAATAGGGAAAATAGCCCAGTGAGTAAAGGAAACACGGAAAAATAAAATATTTTAAGAAGAATAACAACATTAAAGTAAATATTTCCTATATAAACTAAAAAAAAACTTTAACAAAACAAGAGGACGAGAAATTAGATAGAAAAGTGTGCACGAGTGTACCCTCAAGCAAGAGAACTCTATTCCAAGACAGTGGAAGACCATGGTGCAGAAGATATGGCACTACCCAAGACTAGAGAACAATGGTTTGATTTTGGAGTCTCCTTCTCCTAGAAGAGCTGCTTACCATACCTAAAGAGTCTCTTCTACCCTTACCAAGAGGAAAGTGGCCAATGAACAATTACTTTGCAGTAGTTAACCCCTTGGGCGAAGTAGAATTGTTTGGTAATTTCAGTGTTGTCAGGTGTATGAAGAAAGAGGAGAATATGTGAAGAATAGGCCAGACTATTCGGTGCATGTGTAAGCAAAGGAGAACCGTAACAAGAGAGAAGGATACAATAAAGTACTGTCTGGCCAGTCAAAGGACCCCATAACTCTCTAGTGGTAGTATCTCAACGGGTGGCTTGTGGGTCCTCAAAGATTTATTTTAATTAAATACATATATTCGAAATTCCTTTCCTTTAAAACAATCCGTTAATCAAGAGGTATCTAATAGCTAACTGATATAATTATTTGTCATCATATAAGTTGTACTTATATAGGTCGTGTTATTTTTTTTTAATAAAAGGGAGTCATAATTCTATATGATTTGTTTAATCTTTGATTCATAAGATTATCTTAAGACTGATATAGCTTTTTCATAGATTATGCATTTTTCATATTCTTTCAAACAAGTACTAATGCTGAAAATCAATGGTAGCATGAAATTCCAAGTCCGTGAAATATTTTCATTTAACTTCACAGCATCTTCTTAAGTGAAAATAGTAAAAAAAAAAAAATAAATAAATAAATAAAAATCCTAGTCGTTTTAGAAAGACAAACATTCCGCAAGAGTTTCTAAGTCAAATATCAAACAGGAAAACTTGTATATGTTAGGGAGACCAAATATAATAGTGGATGTTAGTGCGAAAAATCGTCTACCAGAAAAGAAAAAAAAATTGCTTTCCTAATACTCTGAAGACTCCTCTTTGATGCGCCGTTTGTTCACCAAGTTAACAAGGAAAAAAAACCATTTAGGAGAGGGTCCTTCCCTTTTTATCCAGCTTTCTTTGCTATGACCATTTCTCGGGCATTAGGAATAAACCATACGAGTGATTCTCCGTTGAGGATGTATCTTTTATAAATAGATCAATCAAGTGCATCTGAATTGAGGAACTATAGTTTTTCATGGGTTTTGTTTACTTTTGCTTTTCCTATTTTGAAGGTATTTAAGTGTTCTTAGTTAACAGAATTCTGAAAAGGTTTTGGTTGGGATGTCTTACATTTATGCTGTTCTTTAAAACATTCAAAATTTCAAAGAATTGATCTGTAAGAATTTATTTGCAGTGGGTTTCACAGAACAGATGATCTTTGCATTCACCTTTTTCTCTTATCTGAATATTGGACAAAAAGCACTATGATAAAAATTAAACTCACTTAATGGCCTAGAGAACTTATAATCGTAAGTTTAAAATCATAGAACGGGAAATAACTAAACTTTTGATGCGGTGGATAAAGTCTTTAAAGTTTGAGTCAATATCAGTTAATGATCGAAGGTGTTAAACACAAAACCAATGGACCCTTAAGACCGAAGAACGAATTGTATGAATAGATATAAAAGAAATGCACAATTGATTTACAGATGATTTAAATGGCTTCTTATTTATTCTATGTAATTCTAAAGCATAAGATAGATTGAAATCTTTATCAATTGCTTCCTGACAAAATGGATATGAACATTTTGTGTGATTATATCCTTAGCCTCCCCTCTTCTTACAAATATTCTTTTTGTTATTTGGAATTTGAATGTCTCTTTTTATGACGACTATCTGTTCCATTGCTTTTAGTTTTTGAAAAGATTGTTATTGTGTCTTTATCTAAGCTTTGAAATCTATCATCATTTATATTAGTTTTTACTTGAATTGAAATTTCTGTTTCTATTTAAGTGTGAAAGAATTCAGCAATGTAAGTTTCGGAAAATAAATGAGATCTATGAGGGAGGAAGATAAAGGGGGAGTTCAGCAAAATATATAAAACAAGGAGAAAAACCATTGAACAAAAACTATGGTAGCCGTTTAATGGTAAGAAAATCTACTCACTTAAATGACATTTCAAGTAAGTAAATATCATTGTCGGACCACATTTTTTTTTCTTCTAACATCTGCTAAGAAATTTAAAATGTAATGCTTGGAACACATACTCGCTCATTTGAAGGTTTAAAGACCGCTCATGAATGGCAAGGGCAAGGGACAGTGACCGTGCCCTATCAAGCAGGACAATGCCCTAGAGACTGACTATGTACACATATGATCAGAACTCAAGCCCTCTCTCTGCCTAAGCTAGGACCTAGGAGGACCAGGCAATAGCTGCTGATGACTCAGTAGATAAACCTATAGGCCCCCTAAACCCTCTATCCTTAGCTCACAATGACGGTAAAGTTGCAGCGACCAAAGAAACTAACGAGTTTGAGCGGGACACTAACCCCACTCTGGCGTTCACCAGTCGGGGACGTTACCACATCGGCCACCACATTAATAGATGTATATCTAGTATCAAGATATAACAATTGTCACTGATGTTAAATGAAAAGGCAATATTGACTGAAATTAGTTTAAAAGACTACATTTTTAGAGCTTTTATGCTGCATAAGACCTTCTTGTTGACTAAAATCAAAAGTATTTGTTAAACACAAAAATTAAAGGTAAAAATCACTTCAAAGTTCTATTGTGACATCCAAAACTGGCAGCCAATCGGAATTTTTATTCGCTGGAAAAAGTTACTGTTTCAAAGAGTAGGAAGAACGATATTTTACCTTTCGAATTCTTTTTTATCATTGCTATTTATTGAATATTGATTTGAAAAAATATCTGTAACCTAACATAACAGCATATGTGATTCATTTAGTCTTATATTTTGTTTTCGTTTCTCAATTGTAAATTTTGCTAATACAAATAAAGTTTTGGTATTCAAAATAAAACTGCTCTTTCATTTCTCGAAAATGCATTTGTTATATAGAGGTTTTAAATATTGGAATGGATAATAATGTTAACCAATTGTTATTGTACTTCTTTTAGCCAAAATAAAACCTCTTTAATGATTGAAAAGATTAAACAAAGTACAGAAAGCTTTACGAAATATTTAGGAATTGTAGGACTGAAATAGAAACTAATAGATGATGCATTTTCACATTTTTAAAGTAAATTCTCACTTCAATAACTATGGATAGAGGGAAATTCAAAAGCTAAGGAATGTTATGCAATCTCTCATTCTTTTGTAGTGGAAAGATAGTTGAAGACTGTGCCGTTGGGCTTATACAAGTAGACATTCCACCAGATTTGGGGACAGTTTCTTGTTAAGGGTAAATTTACACATCTTAGGGATAAGATGGGTTAATGGATTCTACTAGAGAAATTATAATGCCAAAATGTAGAGTTGGACACATGAATTAATGGCACACCTAGCTCAGAGGAAGTATACCCTATCACACCCTTACTACGTGGAGAGTTCCTGTATGTAGCCTCACCCATAACCTCTATAATCACTCCCTACAATATCTGTTTGGTTAAACACCGCACAGTAAGGTTGTGATGTGGTGCACTTCGTCAGAGCGAGGTGTGCCTGCAGTTCCTGTGACCAACCGTCTTTTGCATTATTTTCGAAAGACTCCATCGAACCAGTATTTGATTACTAACTGGAAGAATAGGTGAAAACTAGTATTTGCAAAAGGGCAACAGTCTCTTTTTAAGTTTCTGTATTTGCAATGCCCATCTCTCAATTATTAATTATAAACGACTCAAATACGTTTTTATTGAAACCTTAATATATAAATAAATCACATGCCATTAAGTTGAGTATAAACTGCCCTACATGCATTTTGTTATTTACTTTTCCATATTCGAAATTATTAGTTTGCTTACTCACTAGACTATTTAAAAATAACAATTCCTCATTAGTATTTATCAAACCCGATCCTATATTTGTTAATTTTTCAATCTATCAGTTTTTGGAAATGGTGTTAACGTATGAGTTTTCACTCGAAAATTAGATGAAGACAAAACATGTTGTAGCTTCAATCTAGAAATGTTAATATCTTTACAAAGAAAAAAAAAATAAGATAACGTTTTTGTAGGTTTTGTGTCTTACTGAACTACTTGGGTCCATGAGGTTTTCAAGACCAAATGAAGCATTAGGTATAATACCAGCATTGTGCACATAAAGTAATTTACTTTAATAGTTTGGGGTGGAGGTTCATACTCCAACAGGAGGCTCTTTTACACTTTGGACACTTCACATGATTTGAAAATTAAAGGCGATATTAAAATAATGAAAAATAACGCCAAATAACGAAAATTCTTGACGTACTTGGCCCAGATAAAGCAGTTTGTGCGCTCACTGATTTAATAAACGTAATTACTGGTCACCTTTTCCTTTTGTAACCATTTGACAAGATGAATATCGTTATAAAAATTGGTATCTAATTGAGGTGAAACTTGTTTTTTACGTTTATTTTTTTTTCCTTTATGATATATGATAAACTTTTATTATTCAAATAAATCCCTTAAAAAAGATAACATATTACGATTTTTTTTGCTGTTTATAAAACCTTTGGAACGCTTATGAAAGGATGTGCAACCACTTGCTAAATAAAACATTGAAACAAATATTGAAATACTTAAGGAGAAAAGGAAATTCTATTTCAAAGAATTATTCTTAATCCTTGGAAGAGGAAGAAACTAAGTTCTTATATATCACCTAATATCTAAATATCAATCACAATGGTATTTAATATAGAATTCTACTTTTGGGAATGTATATCCGCTAGTAATTCATTTATGATAAAGATATTTACATTAAATTAAAATCACGAGTGTTAGAGATGCATATTGATCACCTGATAATTTTAGCCCTGATATATCTACAGTACTCCTTTCTCAAAGGCTATCTTGATCTATCCATTATAATGATATATCTCTGATTTATTATAGATATTGAAAAGCAAGAATTACACAAATACAAAGTAGAATTAAATTGCCAAAAGGCGTTGATAGAAAATACCGAAAACAAACCTGAAAAAGATTTGGAGGAGAGACAATAAAAGTCACGAAATTGATTTGGGGATCTGGAAACTCGTAACAGGTTTGGAAAACGAGGAGTAAAAAGGGCGGAGTGAGAGAACAAACGAAATTCGGATTTAATAAAACAGCTCCAGATTCGAAAAAAAGATATACGCGTAAATGTATAGGTGGCGTGAACTGCATTTGATAGGAATGCAGTTTCGAAAACACCTTCTTAGGTAGAAAGGTAGGAAGGAAATGTTGGGAAAACAAGAAAACAAAACAAGTTGTTACCAATAATTAAATAGAAAGCTTTACTTGACAACATAGTTATTGTAAAATTCAGGAACTGTTAACCTCCAATTTATCAGAATTTAGTTATTTGCTACAGCGAAAAAGAAATTCGGATCTGAATAATACAGTATTTACCTTCGTTATGAATACCAACTCGTGCTTTGGGTTTATAAAATCAAGTACTGTATATGTTTTCATAGCATGAAAATAACTCCTATGCAAATATTGGTAATAAATATATTTTAATAAATCTTTACTTTATCCTTTTCTCTCTTTTAAACTTTAATATCTTACATGTTTTGTAAACTATCATATTTTCATAATTCTGGCAGGTCAGGTATTGAGTTATATAACGATTTCGTAATCACGGTAAAAGAAGCAGGTACAATGTGTCTTCCCACTGGATACCAATCTAATAATATCTAGATGTGAATAATTTGTGTGAGAGCGAAACTATCTTTGATCTTTGAACGCTACCAAGACATTGTCTGCTCATTTTGAATATATATATATATATATATATATATATATATATATATATATACATACATATATATATATATATATATATATATATATATATATATATATATATATATATATATATATATATATATATATAACATATATACACATATACAGTATATATAATACATATACATATATTGCATATATAATATATGTAGTATATAAATGCATATATATATATACATATATAAATATATATATATATATATATATATATATATATATATATATATATATATACATATATATATATATATATATATATATGCTAATTCTAATGTTTAAAAGATAATCATGTACAAAAAACAAGATAAGAAATTAAATTGGGAGATAGAAATCTATGATATATAGAAATTCTAATTTATTTATAAAATCTATGTTTCTTAAGAACGCTAAAATCATAAAAACAGAAACTCCGAGAATCCGATAAAAAACAATAAAACTCTCTGACCAAAATATATATACATGTGTATATATATATATATATATATATATATATATATATATATATATATATATATATATATATCTTTCCATTCACGGTCAGGAGCATTGACAGGCGTAAAACTACTCAGTCTCCTCCTCGGATTGGGGGAGAGAGGGGGTACCCTGAGAACTAAAGGGAAAGGAGGTGGGAAGGGGTGAGGCTATGTGTGCATGTTCATATCTATCTAAATATTTAGCCGTCATTTTTGACAGGTGGCGTACACTAATCCCTACATAGTACCCTTTTCCAGAAAATCTTAAAATTATAACATTACACCGCCTTCCTAGAATCATGTTTCTAGTTAGTTTCCGTTAATATTTTCATCGAATTTTTTCCTGGAAAATAGAGAGTTTTTTTGAGGGGAGAAGATGAAGAGGTAGTTGAGCAAACAGAAACAAGAGGTAAAAAGGAAGTCGCCTAATGGTAGGACCACATAAACAAAACTCCTATGTAAACAATGACGAATCATGTTTTATTCTTTTCAAAGTCAAAGAAGAAGAATGTGGTTATCATTCCTGATTGCCACTAAAGATGTTTATGCAGTTTTAATTATAATGATATGTTTGAGCCACATGCATTTGTCTTTAGCAGGGTATCAAATTCAAAGTCTCCTAAAATGTGTTACTTGAAGTAGATACTCATTCAGTTACGTTCATAAATAAAGTTATTCATTACAAAAATTTTCACTAACTTCAAATCCTGAAAATTTACTTAAATCTATTTTCAGTTTTTGTTTTCACATTTAGAAAAAGCTAAAATTATTAAAAATAACTTTAAGGCTAAAATCCCTTCACATCTCTATTTTGAGAAGAAAAAACTAGTTTAATTTTCTAACCTGTTATTTGGTAAAAGTTGTTTAAAAAAGGATAGATCGAAATAATTTTCATGAGTATTTATATGTTTTTGTAATCGCATTAATTGTTGTCATCCTTAAGGTTTCTTACCGTTTTTTATCTTTACGTTGATCAAATTAGTGGATACATTATGCAAAAGAAAAAGATGTATAATGTACGGAAGATAATAATAATCGAATGATATTAAAAAAAAAAAATAATAGAAAATATAGAAAGGCAAATTTCTTAGAAATTTATGACCAACGCTTAGTTTGTGTAATTCAAAAAAATTCTTACATATCATTGTTTTGGCAAACTGATATCCGGTTTTTATATATTTTTCTTGGTGTGTAAGGAAATCTAGGGTTGATATGCGTCCAATATCTTAGCTGAGATGAATTATGTTCGTTGTTTTTCCAAATAATTTTCACTCAACAACCCGGTAGTTAACCTATCATATCTCCCCGCTAAGTCAGTTGGACATCATCATCATCATAATATTATTATTATTATCATCATTATTATCAATATCATTATTATTACTTGCTAAGCTACAACCCTAGTTGGAAAAACAGGATGCTATTAGCCCAGGGGGCCCAAGAGCGAAAATAGCCCAGTGAGCAAAGGAAATAAGGTCAAATGAAATATTTTAAGAACAATAACCAAATTAAAATAAGCATTTCCTATATAAACTATTAAAATTTTTACAAAACAAGAGGACGAGAGATTAAATAGAATAGTCTGCCCAAGACACGACAGTGGAAGACCATGGTACATAGCGTGGAATTAGGGTCAGTGTAGGTTAATATATATATATATATATATATATATATATATATATATATATATAAATATATACACATACATACATACATACAAACATACATACATACATATATATATATATATATATATATATATATATATATATATATATATATATATATATATATATATATATATATAAAATATATATATATATATATATATATATATATATATATATATATATATATATATATATATATACACAAATATAGTTTACACTGTACAGCAATATTAGTGAAATTAGTAGTCACCATCCTATATTACGTTACATTAGGATACATGCTACTATAATAATAATAATAATAATAATAATAATAATAATAATAATAATAATAATAATAATAATAATAATAATAATAATAATAATAATAATAATAATAATGTTATCATTGTGTCTTATATTGCCTTCGGTAAATAAGGGTGATACCTAGGGTTTGTAGGCCACTCCCTCTTTTTAACTTAAGGAACCCACGATGATATATATGGGTTTCCACTTTCATAGTTCTTTTTAAATTATATGATTTATAATTTGTGTTTTGAATGGTTGTTCTGTATTCTAGTTTTAAAAAATTTTACATAATGAGGATATATATTTTTCTTTTATTATTGAAATTTTGGACTGAATTCTGCCTGCCAAACGTTAATTTATCTAATAAGCAAAATAAAACACACACAGTTAGGAGTTTTAATTTCATATGCTCTATAAGCATTCATTCTTATCTCAGAGTTTATTTATTTCCCGAAGGACTTTATTTGTTATGCAGAACCTTTCCATTGGAACTCTCTCTCTCTCTCTCTCTCTCTCTCTCTCTCTCTCTCTCTCTCTCTCTCTCTCTCTCTCTCTCTCTCAATGCGTGCAACCTTCGAGAGCTATTGAGATCGTAGAACCTTGCCGACTCACTGAACCGCAGGTTTTCTCACAACCGATAAATCGACCGTAAACTGTTGAGACTCGTTTACTTTTTTTTTTTTTTTTTTTTCCAGCCGATAAATTTCTTGGAGGAACACCTTCGCCCGCATGACGACGGATGTGATTAAAGTTCTTTTCTAGAATGACACATGAGTTATGATCGCCTGTAACTTTTAAAGGTGAAATCAAGTTCTATTTAGGCTTTTTTTCTATATTCAATGGATGAATATTTTCCTATTTATTATCGTTGTGTTAAGGCGTTTTAATTTTATCAAATATTCTTTTCCTGGCGTAATATATGATGCTGGCAAAATTATCGTGATTTTCTAACGTCCTCAGTTTTTTAGACTTGAAAATGTGCATTCTTCCTATTTTTGTTTGTTTGAGGAATTAGGAAAACTAGTTTTACTAATATCATTAATATGAAATTAACAATTTCAAGTACCAATACGACTTTTAACAATTTGCAAAGGTCTCAAGAGTCCAAGAAATCCCAAGAATAATAATATGATCATTTCATAGTTTTCTAATAATTTCATTCTTTCTTTTAACAAATAATCTGATATTATACATCAAAGAAGAAGTAATGGTGTGCAATAATTCTGACTAAGTATCATCAATTCATTTACAATGATGAATTGTAAGCTGCGCCCAATTTCTCCATATGTTCAAGTCCATTTAGTTTCTAATTATCCAGTGGTACAATGCATACTACGCATAGTCAGATATCTTTCGAAAAAAGAAAATAATGTATACCTTACATTTAATTATATACAATTCAGCAATCTTTGATCATTCTGAGTTTTTTTTTTTTTTTTTTTCTTTTTTTTTTTACCATACGCGTAGTGTAATTGTATTACCTCTCGTTTTTTCCAAGTATAAAAAGAAAATATAATCGCATCTTAAAAAAAAAAAAATTTCGCAAGAGAATCTATTTTGTACCTTAGGGACAGCTGAAACTTACTTAGCATAAAATGCAAAAATTGTAGGAAAATCTATGCCTTGGAACGTTGCTTCATTTGCATAAATACATTAAGGCCGCAACGTTTCCAGTAACTTTCCTATGGCGATGAACATTGGCGTTCTCGGATATTTCAAATACATTTATTCGCATTTTGTCAGGTGAGTCTACATAAACTACATATTGCTGCTGTGTTTCAAAGAAACGTTATAACATCGCTATGAAAAATTTTGATTGAGATGTGAAATTTCTCAAACGAAAATATAAACTATTGTTTAGGTTACATGTATTTCATGTTTTATGTAATTCTCATTGTTTTATCAACGATTGTGTAACTACGTTGGTATTTTACAAAAAGCAGACATTATGATTATTGTAGCATATGTCAATATCTTCCTTTTTGTTTTTGGAAAGTTAAAAAAAAAAAAACACTATTCAATACAGATATAGAACATTTGTAAACAGATGCATTTATATATTACGTTTACATATGTATTTTTTTTTTTATAAAATACTGAAAACGTCATTTGATTTTGAAATGGTGTTTATATATTTTTTAATGCCCAGGATATTTGCTTTAAACTGAGCTAAATAAAAACAAATTTCCTGGATGGTCTGATTTAGAATTGATTTTAAATTAAATTAGTTAGTTTAGAGACACTGAAACTGATATTTGTGTGTTTGCAAATTCTGAGAACATTGAAATTCCTCCAAGAATATAATTAACATATAAAGTAGTAGAGAATTGTTAATGAATTGAAAATAAACACAACATGTATATAAGTCTCTTTGGTTTTGGAATACATGGCAAGATATTTTTCTTTAAAGTCTGAATTAAGGAAATTCAAATTGTAAAACAGCTTGATTGGGAATGTATTGAGCAACATTTTCTACGATTGGTTTCTGTAACGATTTTGAAGATGAAGAAATTGCATACATGCGTAAAATATTCTGGTTGGTAGAATAGTAAAATCAAAAGGTCAATAGGACTAACTACTTACAGCAATCTGAAAAAAAAATGTAACTCCATAATTTTCCCTATTGAAATATGCTCAGTTTGCTAGTAATCATATAAGCCCCTGTGCAGTGAAGAATTTTGCTTTCTTATTTAACAGGGAAAGTATGCAAATATATTAGCATGCATACACATACACGTCCATCTATATATATATATATATATATATATATATATATATATATATATATATGTATACATACATACATATATACAGTATATATATATATATATATATATATATATATATATATATATATATATATATATATATATATATATATATATATATATATATATATACGTGCACACATACCTTAACGTTGCGGAAGAGTTTGAGTATTGCCATGATCAGCAAAGCTGTACTAGTCAGAACCACCCATACTACGTTGGTATGCTGTGAGCGGTCACACAAAAGTCTCCCATCATCATCAATCAGCATTGGCCAGCGTAGTGATAAAAACTGGCCAAACCTCAGACATAAATAAAGACGTGTCTGGGTTATGAAGATTATTATTCATTTACATTTGATGAATATTTAGCATTTAATGCTTATACCTTTCATCTTACAAAAATATGAATAGAATGGTATGAAACTTTTCTTTATCAATATTTTCAAATATTTTTAAAGACGGCTAAATAAGATTTTTTTAACGATGCTTTGTTAAATAGTATATCATAATGGCAAAATTTTTTGAAATTGTATCTCAAGATTTGAAATTAGTCTAGAAATCCTACAATGAACAAATTTGTAAAAAATAGTAAAGCCGGCCATGTTCTTTATTTTTTTTTTTTTTTTTTGTAACTTCTGAAGAGCTTCACATTACGTATAACGTCTTTGATTTAGGGGAAAGATAAAAAGGAAAAAGCACATATTTGTCCGTTGATGTGCAAGAACATATGAAGGTCATAGAATATACACAAAAAGGTTTATTAGGCATCACATACCTCTTCTTATGTCCCACAATTATGGAGGTTTCCAGTGGTAACCAGCTATTTTTGGAGGACAAACTCAATAGCATTACACTAGTCAGTAAGGTACTCCAGAACAAACATCCCTAGCGCATATTATTAACATTAGACAAACATTCCCAAGGCATTTAAACATTGCAATTATACGTACAGGATTGCGTCCAGGTCTAACCATGCCTAGCATAATTTGAACTATTTATCAATGTCTTTACCTATTATTATTATTATTATTATTATTATTATTATTATTATTATTATTATTATTATTATTATTATTATTATTATTATTATTACTCGTTAAGCTACAACCCTAGTTGAAAAAGCAGAATTCCACAAGCCCAAGGACCCCAACAGGGAAAATACCCCAATGAGAAAGGAAATAATGAAAAACAGCAACAACATTAAAATAAATATTTTCTATATAAACTATTAAAACTTTAACAAAATAAGAAGAAAAATTAAATAGAAAAGTGTGCCCAAGTGTACCCTCAAGCAAGAGAACTGTAACTCAAAAAAGTGGAAGACCATGGTACAGAGGCTATGGCACTACCCAAGACTAGAGAACAATGGTTTGAATTTGGAGTGACCTTCTACCCTTACCAAGAGGAGAGTAGCCACTGAACAATTACAGTGTAGTAGTTAACCTCTTGGGTAAAGAAAAATTGTATGGTAATCTCAGTGTTGTCAGGTGTATGAGGACAGAGGAGAATCTTTGAAGAATAGGCCAGACTATTCGGTGTATGTGTAGGCAAAGGGAAAGTGAACCGTAATCAGAGAGAAAGATCCAATGAAGATCTGTCTGGTCAGTGAAAGGACACCATAACTCTCTAGTGGTAGTATCTCAACGGGTGGCTGGTGCCCCGGCCAACCTACTACATACTATCAATTACTCCATCTTGACTAGAGCCCTCTAAAATAAATGAGATATCGAAGTTGCGTTCTAACCTAACTTTACTTAGCACAACCTAACACAATATACCAGGTCCTTGCCAGCCCGGAAGAAGCCTAACAGCCACAGAGCGCTCCAAGTTACATGACCTCCAGCACAAAATACAGGAGTAAAAATCATGGCTGAAATATGATTTAAGGTACAATTTCAAAGCCTTACCAGACAATGCAGCGCCTTAAGTGAAGCGACGCCGGTGCAGAAAAGCATTCGTCCATGGTAGAAATTAATAAGAATTTTTGGTTTTCCATTAAACCTCAAACAGTAATAAGAGAGCAGAAATAATACACTTGGTATGGAAGCTAAACAAATTAACGGAGTGGATGACGATATCTGCGTATAAGTATTGTACCATTAACTGTCTGTCAAAACTGAAGAGACACACGTGTCTAAAATAACGGACTTCAAGAACTGTAAAAAATATATCTTCCTAGGTGAGTGATAATTTATTGAAGCATATTGTGAAAAGAATGTCGTGAAAATGGTCTCAAGGACAAAATTTAAGTAGATGTAGCCAAGGAAAAAGGCTTGGCAGGAGCGAGACACACCAACTGAAGCTCGAACAGGAACACTATCTTCGTGACCACAGAAAGGTTAAGAAGAAAAAAAAATCACCCTTGTATAAAATAAGAACATTTTTATCATAAAATTTTTAGGTAATTTGTATATCCTAGGAAATTATATCACGTATACTACATTACATGCATCTTTGCTGTTACTGTTAGGACAAAAATCATCATTTAACATTGATAACATTGTGATAAGGTATTTTATAGAAAAACTATTTTTTTATAGCATGAATTAACTAGGGCAGTTTTAACGAGAGCAATGTATTATTAGCTGATTTAAAGTCTGACGCTCTTGATTGCTTCACCACCACACTAAAACAAGTAAAAAAATCCTATATGTTCATTTTCACAATGTTTCTTCGATAATACAATAACTAAAATTCACAATTCCCACCCGGCTTGAGTTCTTCTTGGAATCTTATGGCTATTAAAACTTTCAAGTGAGAAATATCTCCTGAAATTTAAAATTGATTCCTTTACTCAAGTTTAATCTTTTTTCCTTTCTCCTAAAACTTGTTAATGATTTCATAAACGAACTTTGTAGCTTAAAGTAAATTTCAATGAAACTAAAGAAGTAAAGGAAAATCAATTCACAGGGTAATAATTCTAAGAGAAACACTTCTTCCGCCGTTCTACTTAAAAAATGAAGAAGAAAAGAAAGTGAGGAAAGTTCAAGCATCGAAATTTGAATGCGTCTGGTGAAACCGCCGATTCCTCGACCCATTCACAGGCAAAAGCAGGACTCCATTACGGTAACCGTAATTGCTTCGCTTCGTTGAACACAGATAATTATCAACATCATTTAATGCTCGAAGCAGCAGAAGAAGCAGTTGCAGCATTCACTGACATCCAGTACAGAACTCTATTCGTGGAAGGTTGTTACACTTTCTCTATTCACAGCTTTTTCTCGATCCATTTTGACTTATGGATTTTCCACAGCCATTTTTCACAAAAGTCGTTTCCCTTCCTTATGGTTTGCGCATTTTAATCCTTTACCCTTACAACGTTTTCGTTATACGCTGTTGTTTCTTTCGCTTTTTTAGTTCTTGTCTCACGTAAATAGCCTTGTCGATTTTAGGAACCATGTTGCCATGGACTGTGCGAATACATCTTGATCATTTACTCTCCCTACGATGTGATTAGCGAAGAAGTTGCTTCTTATTTTGTGACAATAGATAAAAACAAAGAATGTATATGATCCTGATGGAATAACAGACAACAGATAATCAAATGAAATTCGTAGTGCATTTAACGACAGAATTCTGATTAAGTTGTAATGGCGGCCAATGCCATATTTAGCCATGCCAAAAAAAAAAAAAAAAAAAAAATCCATGTACTTCGTTTTCCTTTCAGTATTCCAGAATTTAGCGTCTGCTCCTGGAATACTGTCAGGGGAGTCGTCTGTCCGCCATGTCAAGTTTAAATCACTTGTAGAAACTTCTGCGCTCCTTCGTATGCCTTGATTAATAGAAAACTTTTTGGCTCGCAAAAACAGACAGAAATAAAACATAGAGATTGATAACGTCAGTGTTAACAGGAATTTTTCTTGATAAAAGAAAAGTTTATCAGTACCTGACACCCTGCTGAAGATTTTATAGATGGTTTGAAGGGGTTACCTTATGATCTAGGGTGCGTCACTTTTGGGCATGGGTGGCAGTAGTACCCTATAACACTAAGATAACTAAAAGTGTCCATTATTAATAGCCGAAACCCTGCTGGATATCTTGTAAACTGATGGAAGTGGTTACCTCATGAAAAGAACTAGGTAATTTCTGGGTGGGATACTTTGGGCATGGGTACCGCACCATAATAAAAGACTGGAAGTGTCAATTATCAATATCTGAGACCTTGCAGAAGATTTTGCAGGCAGTTTAGATTGATACCTCATGAAATAAACAGAGTAATTTCTTGGATGGGGCTCCTTGGGCATGACTGGCCTGGGTATCACACCTCAATAAATGACTGGAAGTGTCCATTATCAGTACCTAAAGACCTTGCTGAAGATTTTGTAGAAGGTTAGAATGAACTAGGATATTTCTTGGGTGGGGTACTATCATGGTAGGCAGGGGTAACCCCCCAGTAAATGACGGGAAGAGTCCATTATCAGTACTTAAGTCCCAGCTGAAAATTTATTTAAAAGTTGAAGGTAGTTACCTTATGAAATGGATTAGGTCACTTCTGGGATGGGATCTCCTGGGCATGGTTGACAGGGGCACCCCACCACAATGAATGACTGGATATGTCCATTATCAATACCAAAGACACTAATGAAGATTTTGTAAAAGGTTGAAGTTAGTCACCTCATGAAGTGAACTGGGTCATTTCTGGAATGGGGTCTTTTGGGCATGGCTGGCAGCGGTATCCCACCACCACAACAAATGACTGGAAGTGTCCATTATCAATACCCGAGACCCTGCGGAAGATTTTGCAAAAGTTTGGAAGTGGTACATCTTGAAATGAACTAGGGTACCCCGCCACAAAAAAATGACTGCAAGTGTCCACTCACACCAATACCTATACCTGAAACCCTGCTGCAAATTTTCCAGTTGTTTTAAATTGGTTACCTTACAGAGCTGATGTAGGCTATTTTTTATGGGTTATATAATTATGACTGGCTGGGATAATACACCAGGGGAAATGACTGGTATTTACCTTCTCTAGTATTCAAGGCTTTGGTAATAAAAAAACTATATTGAATTGACCAGTTACCGCATCCACCTAATCTGAACCATTTTGATTCACAGTTTGACCTTATATCATGACCAAAGCCACCACCACGCTTTATCTTGTCCCACCAAGGAAATCTGATACCTTCACAACAGCCAAGACCATCCTGGGCTCTTAATCTAATAGTTTTCTTTCCAATATTTTGGAATTTATCGCACGCTCCTGGAATACTGTCAGGGGAGTCATCCTTCCACCAGGTTAAGTTTGAATTACTTGCGGAAACTTCTGCGCTCAATCGGATGCCTTGACTAATTGAAACCTTTTTCACTCGGGAAAAGAGAGAGAGGGAAAAAACAGATTGGTTTCATTAGTGTTAACAGGAATTATTTATGATAAAATAAAAAAATTATTATAGCCTTATTTTTCTTGTACTGCCTGTACACGAATTAATATTTTTTAGGATATTCATCTTTTTCAGATATGATATTATTACTTTATTGAAAATAAAATGTGTATATGTAAAGCAAAGTAATATAAATTTCAAATGTGAGATCAATATTAACTTATGGACACCAGTCGTGGTACAGCACTGTAACAACTGATACGAAACTTCCTCCCTTTCAGAATAAAGCATTAAGAAGGATTTTGGGAATCAAATGGCAGCACCATATAACAAATGCGGCAATTCATGAGGTGGCAGGGGTGCCGAATTTGAAAGATATAGTTAGATGATCAAGATAGAGATGGATGGGGCATATTTTAAGAAGGAAGGATAAGTTAGTCGAGGATGTACGTGAATGGAAGCCGCTTAACCGTAGAGGACGTGGTAGACAAAGAGAAACGTAGCTAATGGCAAGGCAAAGGGAGGTTGGCTCTGAGAATTGTGTTGAGGTCCGAGAGATGGCACAGGAAACAGACATATGGCATGAATTCATTGAGGCCTTAAGCATCTCGTGGTTGCCAGAGGATTACGATAAAATTAAGATCTGTATATATATATATATATATATATATATATATATATATATATATATATATATATATATATATATATATATATATATATTGTATATATATATATATATATATATATATATATATATATATATATATATGTATGTATGAATATATATTCATAGATATATTATGTTTAACAGTAAACATTTGATACTATTGCGGTAATTTTCACAATGATTCCGTTATAATCCAGAAATTATTCAGATTTCTTCAGCATAAGTAGTAATCTGGAATTCCTATTTCTCAGTCGACTTCAGTTAAACTGGGAATTTTATAGTAATTAAAATCTTCAAGTAGGAAATATCTCCAAAAATTTCAGTTGAATCCCTTGCTCAAGTTTAGTCTTATTGCCAAGAGGATTATCCTGAAAAAAAAAGAAAACATGATAAAGATTTGCACACAAGGTAGTTTTTCAGAAAAATAAGAAACCATTTAATTAACATTAAACTGTTTTTATTGTGGTGTCTCTTACAGAATTTTTAATACGAGAGAGAGAGAGAGAGAGAGAGAGAGAGAGAGAGAGAGAGAGAGAGAGAGAGAGAGAGAGAGAGAGAGAGAGAGAGAGAGAGAGAGAGAGTAAATGCTTAGGAGGCTGTTTTTGAGGACACCTGATATATCTACTTTTATTCCCATAAAGATTTGAAACTTCAAATAGTTGGAAAATTGAAGAAGGGCCGGTAAAGTATTTTAGCTTCTACATAATTACGAAAGATTTAAAAGTCTAGGTGTTTCCACTCAGATATCTCAATGGGATTGTTAAAAAGAAGTAATTAAGCCACGCGAGTGTAAACAATCACACTGTAAAAAAAAACTGCAATTTTATGGATTGTACTTGCCGAAGACCCTAGGAAATAAGTCATCTTGAAATATTATCGTAAAACTATGGATAGATTTCCAAGTAGTGAAGGAAATGCACCCGAAGTTTGTAAACAAAATGCCATTTATTTACACACAGATGATGAAATAATATAAACTGTCCCACATGTTGATCTCCTGAGCCTGAGGAATTACTTGATAGCAATCCTTTAGTTTTCACTTCATCTTGATTTGCACTATTTTCTGTCGTTTCTGTTGTTTATTCTTCGCTCACTGTCGGTAACTCATCAAGAATTGATGTTGGAGGAACTGTAATTTCCGAAAAAAAATCTAACACGTTAATATCCACAGGGTTTTCTGAATCTCCTCGGCTTGTACCCAATTTACATGAACACTCCCTGATTTTCAGACGAACTGCAGAAGATACAAAAGACGTTGTCCTGTAACATGACTTATTCAGTTAACATCCAGCTATTGCAGCAAGAATCATTTAGATAAATATTCACTGAGGAGTGACTGCCAGTGCGGGTGCAAGTTCATATAAACGAGTTAAAAATGGTATAAAAAAAAACAATGATATAATACAAGTATTTAAACAAGGAAAGCATTGCGTATTCAGACAAGAAGGAGCTGACACAAGGGGAAACATTATAAGGTTTCCAAACATTATGGATCCAAGTTTAGTCCAATTACAAGAAAAACCAATATCGGAATTTTATAAAACATAGGTATAAACAAACGAGAGAGCATGTATAAGAAGCCCGAGGGAACTAATTAACTAGAGGAAAATTACTAAGAATACAAGCATACAGCCTGAGTTTAGTCAAAACATTGGCTATCCTGCTTGAAAATAGAGGAATAACAGTGAAGGGTTAAGGTACTGGAGTCATGAAACTTCAATATTAATTTCGTGAATTTCATCTTACGTCGAACGATATAGAGTTCTGAGAAAGTTGTAATGGCGGTTGATGCCAGATTTAGCCATGCCAAAGGAAACTTTCATATGCGTCGTTTTCTTTCCAGCATTCCAGAATTTAGCGTCCGCTCCTGGAATACTGTCAGGGGAGTCGTCTATCCACCAGGTCAAGTTTAAATCACTTGCGGAAACTTCTGAGCTCTTTCGAATGCCGTGACTAATTGAAAACATTGTGTCTTACTAAAGGAGAGAGAGAGAAAAAAGATTGGCATCGTTAGTGTTAAAAGGAATTATTGTCGATGAGAGAATAAATAACTATCGCACTATTTTTTTTCTTTTGTACTGGTTGTACAGAAATAAATATTTTGCATAATAGCCATTTTTTATAGATATCTGAATATTACTTTATAGAAAATATGATGTCTAATCTGTGTGTGTGTATATATATATATGTATATATATATATATATATATATATATATATATATATAAATATATATATATACATATATATATATATATATATATATATATATATATATATATATATTTATATATATATATATATATATATATATATATATATATATATATACATACAGTATATAACACACATATATATACATATATATAGATGTACAGTATATATATATATATATATATATATATATATATATATATATATATATATATATATATATATATATATATACGCTGCACATTGTTTACATACATACGTGCATATATGTCCCATGTCAACGGATAATGAGACATCGGAACATGATTTTTTTCATTTCACTACAAAAAAGTTCGTGAATACACTGTATACAGCCGATACTCTCAGGTGAACACCTTGTCTAATGATCGCTCGAATGGTACTGACTAACCCTCAGGAAGTAAGATGCAATGTTGCTCTATCAATATGCTGAATTGTTAGGTTTTGTGGAATTCTCTACTGTGATGGAAATATGCTGTCACCAATAGGTCCTTAACATATCACCTTATTAGAGTTTGTATATGTCACATATAACTGAGTTCAGTGATCGCTCCCACTAATTCGTGAGAGTCATAGTACTCTTAAAAAGGTCATTAATCTCACTGTATAGAACATATATTTTGCATACAAGGATTAGGACATTACTCCTCTCCCCGCCCCAAGCTCCTCACTCCAGGAGGAGGTGCGCACTCGCCCTCTCTATTCTATGATATATGGAAGACACTCCGACCCGGAATAGGGCATAGCATGTACTAGACTAAAATGTAACATAATACATATCAATAGAAATCACCCCAGTCCCCCAAAAATAATAGACATCTTCCACACAAAAATAAAAAAAAAAGGAAATATTGCATGTAAAAATGACCATAATATAATATAAGATAATTTCACTCATTTCTTCTTATGACCTCTGCAACTAAAATCCAGACTACCCAAAGTGAAAGAAAAATCATATCAATATTAGTATTACACAACCTCATCAATAATCTCCCTCTGGTTGCGGGAAAATACGTGCCTTTTGGGCGGTATAGGAGTAGGAATAGATATTCCTTCATCCCCCGATTTCACTTGTCTGAGTTTATGGCAAAATTTCGCAACACAACTCACCATCACCGTTTCGCCATTTCTAAAATCACTACTGCACTTTCACTTGTAACTATCAATTGGTGGCTACTAGCCGTTTTCCGGAAAAAAAATCAATCATCTTCCTGCCCTTCTCTTATAACTCTAAGTATAAGATATTCACAACTACACATTCTCTAAAACTGCCTTACCTCGAGGCTGAACTTTAATCCCGTAGCCACTTGCCCATCGGAAAACGTCCCAGCCCCAGCAACCAGGAATCATATAATACATAAATAATACAGCATCTGCTTGACGGATCTCACCTGACTTATTTAACCTCTCTCTGTTTGTTTTTAGGTTCACTCAGCAGTATGTCATACGTATTGCTACACTCAGCAAAATTATCAAAAAACTTTACTTTTACATTAAGCACCAACATAAGAACGCATTGTTATCATCAAGTTTATCTAAAACACGTCAAAAGAAGAAATGTCTGTTCAACAACAACAACAACAGCAAAAAAAAAAAGAAAAAATCTACTCATCAACTCGAGGAATGTCAAGTATGCAGGGGTAAGGAGGTACACTGACTGATACTTTTACAAACTACCTCTTCAGCCACCACATGTATGTGTGCCTGGTGATGTTCAGACACTGCGCCATTAATAATGCTTTGTATCACAACTGTGTTAGATTTAACCATTTTTACTCGGTACGGACTCAAATGCACTTGTTCTAGTTTGTGTTTCCTAGTTTGTAATCGTTTCAAATACACAAGATCGCCCACAAATACTTTCACCTGTGCGGTTTTGAACCAACCATCGTACTTTAAGCTGTGTTTTTCTTTAGCTCTTTTCAAAAACCTTTCAGTGGTGTTCATTACTCTCCTTAAGAGATTTGGTAAATAGACATGGTATTACTCAGTTGAATTATTTGGCAACTGTTGCGAATTAATCAGGACAGTATATGGTAACCTAGGATCCTGTCCACGCCCTAAAAAGAAAGGTATGTCCCTGAGCGAAATATCATATGCAATGTTCAAAGCTAGCTCAGCTGTAGGAAGTACCATTTCCCTATTATGCGATTCCACTAAGCTATTACCTGAAGGCCTAAATGCGATCTCTGAAAAGTGTTCAATTTTCATCAAGTCTGTGACCGATTTCACCACCTTATTTATAAACGAGATCATTATCACATAGCAAAATTTTCGGGCAACCAAAGCTAGTAATGAAAGAGCAGAGTGCCTGGGCTAATGAATTTGCTGATTTAGCCATCATTGCGTAGGTATGAGTGTACCGAGTAAATGCATCCACAAATACATATGTATACTTATGCTGTGTTGTACCAGTAGGAAATGGTCCTACCACATCCATACGCACCCTATAAAATTTAATAGGAATCACAGGTCACTTTCTGGTTTCCGGTAGAGTGTTTTTATGTTCTTTGAAACAGTTGTATACATGGCAACATTTTATATAAATCTCTACAGATTTTTTCATTCCTAACCAAAAGAAGGATTCTCGTGCTCTCCTTAATGTTCTATACATACCTAACTGCTCTGCATAGGGACTTGTATGTACAATGTGGATGGCTTGATTAATTAAAGAGGGAGGAAGAATTACCCGTGGACAAAATTCCCCTCCCCTCTTCTCTTTTTTCTGTCCCTCTCGGACTTCTTTATGTCCCAACCTCCCAAGTCAATCACACCTGCATCATCAAGGCACTCATTCTGTACACCCCTGGTTGCGTCCTCTCTCTCTCTCTCTCTCTCTCTCTCTCTCTCTCTCTCTCTCTCTCTGATCTCATTTTCTGATTGCTACTCGCGTGAAATTACATCCCGTTCTCTTTTTTGACGAGGGTCTTCATTCTTCATTTGTACCCTAGTTCGTTCTTCATTCCTCTTTTGTGCCCTAGTTGTTACTCCAATTACTGCACCTCTAGAGAGGGCATCGGCTACCTTGTTAGCTTTACCTACTATGTGGTGAAACCCTTTAAAACTTGTATTTTGTAATTAATCATATATTCCCGGAAGTAGCAATCGTTTTGCCTCAACTTCCCAATCCGAACATTTATTGAAATAATAAATCTTTTGATAAATCATTTCGTGAAAAGGATGATCCATAATGTTAGTTTACAGAGTAGTGTACCAAAAATGTTTCAGAATACGGAGGTTTTGAGTTTTACCTTAGAATGTAACTTATAAGTGCTTTATATTTATAATGACTGTTGACTAATACACAGGAGGTAATGATTTTCTATTTGGATAAAGATAAGGAACGACTCAGAACCAGTGTTTAAAGACTTTGTATATACAGACAGACAACAGACGTTTGTTGAAATGAGCTCAGAGGACAATTAAAAATCTTTGATTTATTCACATACCAGGAAGTATATATCAATTTTAGAAAAAAGTTCCCAAACGAGACTGCGAAAATATGATTCATAAACTAGATTTGTATTAGCTCTACATTAAGTAATAATATAAAAGTTCGTCTTAGCTATGGTTATTAGTATAGACAATAATCTTGCGATGGTAAGCTTACAAAATCTTGATAGTTCTGATAACTTATGCAGTTCTTCCAGGCCTTTACATTTTACACGCCATAATGTCCTTGAAAAGCAAGTATCCTAAAAGTAAAAGAGCACACTATAAGATGAGGCTTTGGTTATAGTATTGGTTCTATCTTATTTTAAATTATATTACTTCATATCTTAGTATAAACCTATTAATAGATAAATAATTGATGTAGTCAGCATAATTTTAGGAAGAACTCTGACAAAGCTAATTTTAGGACTAGCTGATCTTAAGCTGTGTTTACTCAGTTATTACTTATACTGCAAAGACAACTTTGTAATTATTTAAGCTGAATGTTTGCCCAAAAAATTGGCTCATGGAGCAAGTCTTCAGATTTCCGGTGATCAGACTACCATTGAGATATGTTTAAGCTCTTTCAATCTACTAGTTTCGAGTATTTCTTACCTGTTCTGGTCTAAAGCTGCTGGCTCATCTTAATTTGTTGAATAGAAACTTGTGGTCTATTAAATTCCCGATACCTCATCTAGATATTAATCTATGGCACCATCGTTTAGTTTGTTTTCTATGCATGTTGCATACGATTTTCATAATTCAGATCATCCACTGCAGTCAGATCTTCCCAGACTGTACCATTCTGTACGTAATGACCTTAGTTCTAATAGTCATGCCTTCTCCATAATAAGGTTCAATGGGACATAGTATTCTAGAAGTATTATTCCATCTGTCTCCAGATTGTGGAATAATCTTCCTAATATGGCAGTTGATTCGGTGGAACTTCAGAAGTTCAAACATTTTATAAATTCTTTTTATAACGAATAGGTTGACATAACTCGAGTTTTTGTTTATATATGACTGATTTATTTTGATATTGTCACTGATCTTAGAATATTTTATAATTTTATTCATTATTATTATTATTATTATCATTATTATTATTATTCTTATTAGTACTTGCTAAGCTACAACCCTAGTTGGAAAAGCAGGAATCTATAAACCCAGAGGCTCCAACAGTGAAAATAGCTGAGTGAGGAAAGGGAACCAGGAAAAATAAAATTATTAGAATAAATATCACTTTATAAACTAGAGAAAAATTAACAAAACAAGAGGAAGAGAAATAAGATATAAGATAAAACAGTGTGCCCGAGTGTACCCTAAAGTACTTATATTTAGTTTATTTGCTATTTCCTTTCCTCGCCGGGCTACTTTCTCAATTGGAGCCCTTGTCTTTGTAATATTCTGCCTTTACAACCAGGGTTGTAACTTCATTAATAATAATAATAATAATAATAATAATAATAATAATAATAATAATAATAATAATCAACATCACCATCATCATAAATCTTGCCTTAAATTCCTCTTTGTAGGTTTCACAATACTTGAAAACTCTATTGTGTATTGCTACTAAAAAGTTAGGTACAATTCATAAGGCATATAACAGTGAGAGTAAAAGAGCCTTACTCTTCCTGTTTATTTTTCTTCTAGTTTTGAAATTTATATAGGGAAAATCAACCTCCTTAAGATACAAATCCAGTGACGAGCTTATCCAAAAAGTGTGAGAAATTCGAAAAGTGAAGAATC
>NC_090728.1:151037730-151070230 GCF_036898095.1 Palaemon carinicauda
AGGTGACTAGATAACGCAGTACCTGTTCATGGATGAGAACAGAGGTTACTAGATTACAAAGTATATTTCCATGAATTAAAACCGAAGTGCCCTATCAAGGATGAGCAGCCAAGTGACTAAATAACACAGTAAGTGATCATGGATTAGAACCAAGGTGACTAGTTCACACAGAACCTTTACAAGGATTAGAATAGAGTGGACTAGATGACACAGTACCTTTTCAAAAATGAGAAATGAGGTAACTAAATAACACAGTACCTTTTCAAGGTTGATGTACCAACCGTGTGTCACACAATTGTACATAATTATTTTGTAAATATTATGCTTGTATCTGCGCTCTTCCCTCGCACTAAAAAGAACCTGAATGATCATGTCTCCGGTTGTGCTCTGTAACATTGTTTGTCTCTCGAACTTGTTATGTCCTGTTGACTTGAGGTTTTGTATATAAAGGAGAGTGTTCCTTAATAAATAACTCAGTTGATTGCATCCTGCCTTTGAGTTCAAAACCCTCTCTCGGCTCCGTCACATTGGTGACCCCGGAAGTCGACTCGCTCCCACTGCCTTCCACCCCCACCTCCCTCGCCCCTCCATCGTTGATACTATGACAGACTCTACTACAGCAGTTGGCGCTGCGGCCGCCCCATTGAAACTTTCACCGTTCGCCAGCGGAGAGGCATTTGCTTGGTTTCAGCGCGCAGAAGTCCAGTTTCGCATCAACGGCGTGACTCGCTCAACCACCAAAGCAGATTATGTTCTCGCGGCGATACCCGAGGACACCTTCCCGGAAATATCCGACTGGCTTTGTGAACAAGGAGACACACCAATAGCGTATGACGCCCTCAAAACATACCTTCTGCAGCAGTACTCGCCGTTGCCAGCCGCCCGTGTAGCAAAGCTTTTTCAGCTCTTGCAACAACCGTTGAGGGACCAAAGGGCTTCTCTTGCCCTCAGGGAAATGACCAGTATCGCTCGCCTTCAACCTGCTGCAGACGGCTCTTCTCGTGAGGTGAGCCTACTTCGTGCCCTTTGGATACGCCGTTTACCCGGACCTATACGCGCTGCCATACCCGATGTCGATAGTTTACCCATAAAGGACTTGATGACCAAAGCCGACGCCCTTATAGACAGCCACTTCAAGACCTCCATCAACACCTCCACCTCTGACGAAGAGGATGCCTATTCAACGTCAACTGAAGGTGACATGAATGCCGTAGAACATACACGCCCACACCGTGACGTGCCGAAGCAGAGACAAAGCCGCCCACCACCCACCAATCGCTCGCGCCCCAACAAACGACTTCTACAGCCACTTACTACCTCCCATCCGCCGCAGTTTTGCTACTACCACTTCAGATTCGAGGCAACTGCGAAGAAATGTGCCGAGGATTGTCAGTGGCCAAAAAACGTGTAAGTAGGCCATCGCTTGTGGCGGTGGCCTCCCGTGTTTCTAATCTTTTCTTTTTACAGGATGCAGGAACGGGCGTGCGATTTTTGGTAGACACGGGTGCTTGTCGTTCTCTTTTGCCAAGGAAACTCTTCAAGGCACGACGTAGTCTGTCTACATCTGCCGACGTTCGCTTGGTAGCTGCCCACGGATCTGCGATACCCACCTACGGTTACGAGAACCTCACATTATTGTTCGGAAACGGTAAATCCAATTGGAAGTTTCTCGTTGCTGAGGTCACAATGCCAATCCTCGGTGCGGATTTCCTCTCTCATTTCCACCTTCTGGTCGATGTCGCCCACCGACGATTGGTCAACGCACACTCGTACTTGTCGACACCTCTTCAACCCGCCCCCTCTAACCTCGCTCTCCACATCAGCGCACCTGCGGATGCCTACGCCCACCTCCTGACGTCATACCCGGAAGTTTTCCGTCCAAAACTTCGCCAAACGCCCATGGTTCCTGCCAAGCTCGGTATTTATCACCATATCAAGACGGGACCCCCAGTCTTTGCAAAATTCAGACGTCTGGCACCGGAACGATTGGCAGCCGCCAAACAGACTTTCGCCGAAATGGAGGAAATGGGCCTTTGTCAAAAGGCCTCCAGCCCATGGTCGTCACCCTTACACATCGTTCTGAAGAAAGACGGCTCCCTCCGTCCGTGGGGGGATTACAGGCACCTGAACATGCAAACAGAACCGAATCACTACCCCCTCCCAAACATTGCCGACGTGACCTCCTACCTGCACAAAGCAAAGGTTTTCTCTACGCTCGATCTCCTGAAGGGGTATTATCAGGTGCCTATGAACCCAGAAGACATCCCCAAGACCGCCATCACCACTCCGTTTGGTACATACACCTTTAATTACTCCTGTTTTGGCCTTCGCAATGCTGGGGCAACGTTTCAACGTCTCATGGATGGCATCTTACGGGACCTCCCTTTTTGTGTATGTTACGTGGACGACATACTTGTGTTGTCCTCCTCAAAAGAGGAACACCTGCGTCACCTGCGCATCGTGCTCGACCGCCTGCAACAAAACGGCCTTGTAGTCCGGTACGACAAGTGTACCTTTGGCGCCAACGAAGTGTCGTTCTTAGGGCACCGAATCACTCCTGAAGGAGTCCATCCCCTCCCTGAGAAGGTAGCAGCCGTTCAGAACTTCCCCGCGCCCTCGACCTTCAAAGCTTTGCAGGAATTCTTGGGCAGGATCAACTATTATCACCGTTTTCTGCCAGCCATTGCCGCCACTCTTGCTCCCCTCTACGCCTCCCACAAGGGCAAGCCAAAGGACCTGAAGTGGGGTCCCCTTTAAGAAGCAGCCTTCTGCAATGCAAAGAAGGCCCTATCAACTGCTGCGGCTCTCACTTTTCTTATCCCACATGCCCCTCCTCTCCTTCTCTCCACCGATGCCAGCGACGTCGCTATTGGTGCAGTACTCGAGCAGGTGGTCAAAGGCTCGCCCCGCCCATTGGCCTTCTTCAGCAGAAAACTGTCCAAGGCAGAATCGGGTTATTCTACCTTCGATCGAGAATTGCTGGCGGTGCACTTGGCTGTCCGTTACTTTCGCCATTTCTTAGAAGGTACGCCCTTTGTCATTCACACAGACCACATGCCTCTAGTGCACGCCTTCACTCGACAGTCTGACGCCTGGTCTGCCTGTCAACGCCGACATCTCTCTGCCGTGGCTGAATACAATTGCACCCTTCAATACGTCCCTGGGAAAATGAATCCCGTTGCCGATGGCCTGTCAAGAAACACGTTGGCTGCCGTTCAACTGGGATTTGATTACAACGCCCTTGCTGAAGCCCAACGACAGGATCCAGAGTATCAAGCTTGTAGGACATCCTGCCCGTCCCTCCGTTGGGAAGACTTTCCCCTCGAAGACTCCAACACCACCCTCCTCTGTGACGTCAGTACTGGTAGACCGCGACCTTGGATTCCTGCTACCATGCGCCGACAGTGTTTGATTTCATTCACGGCCTTTCACATCCCTCGTGCCGTTCTACTGCACAGCTGCTGAAGGCAAAGTTAATTTGGCACGGCATTTCTAAGGATGCTAAGGATTGGGTCCGCGTCTGTACTTCTTGCCAAACTTCCAAAGTACATCGACACACGGATTCGGGAGTGGGCACTTTTCCTCAACCTCAGCTTCGTTTCGCACACATTCACGTCGACGTTGTAGGCCCCCTACCCACATCACAAGGACAGCGTTACCTGTTTACCGTCATCGACCGCTCCACTCGTTGGCCTGAAGCCATTCCCATGGAAACTGCAACGTCCGCCTCATGTACATCTGCCTTACTCTCTGGATGGATTTCAAGATTCAGTATCCCTGAGCATATTACTTCTGACAGGGGAACCAATTTCACCTCTCAATTGTGGACGTCATTAGTGAATCTCCTGGGCATCCCCCTACATCAGACAACGGCCTACAACCCCGCTGCCAATGGAATGGTTGAACGTTTACATCGCACCCTCAAAGCAGCTTTGATGTCCCGCTGCAAGGATTCCAACTGGTTTACTCAGCTTCTCTGGGTCCTCCTGGGACTAAGGACCACTCCTAAAGACGCCCTCGACGTCTCGGCAGCCGAAATGGTGTATGGCGACCCGTTGGTCGTCCCTGCCGAATTTTTTCCTTCTACAACCTCCTCCGACGATCTCCAGCGCATACTTCACGTCGTGGGAAAATTTACTCCGTGCCGCCAGACTTACAAGCCCCCAGCGAAGCATCACATACCAACGGACTTGCACTCTGCAACGCACGTCTTCCTGCGCAACGACACTAGCAAGCCACCACCAACGCCCCCTTACACCGGCCCTTTCCTTGTGATCCGACGCAGTCCGAAAGCATTCCTACTAAACATTCAGGGCAAAGAAGACTGGGTTTCCATTGATCGTCTAAAACCTGCTTACCTTCTGCCAGATGACCCGCCTACAGTTCGCCTCTCTAGATCAGGGCGCCCTATTTAACATGTACAGTATGTCATTTTTAGGGGGGGAGCCATGTACCAACCGTGTGTCACACAATTGTACATAATTATTTTGTATATATTATGCTTGTATCTGCGCTCTTCCCTCGCACTAAAAAGAAACTGAATGATCATGTGTCCGGTTGTGCTCTGTAACATTGTCTGTCTCTCGAACTTGTTATGTCCTGTTGACTTGAGATTTTGTATATAAAGGAGAGTGTTCCTTAATAAATAACTCAGTTGATTGCATCCTGCCTTTGAGTTCACAACCCTCTCTCGGCTCCGTCACATTGAGAACCGAGGTGACTAGATAACACTACCTTTGCAATGATACGAAGCCAGTTGACTAGAGGACACCCTGCCTTTTCAATGATGAGAACCGAGGTGACTAGATAACACAGTACCTTTGCAAGGATGAGAACCAAGGTGACTAGATAACCCAGTACCTTTGTAAGGATGAGAGCTGAGGTCACTAGATAACACTACCATTGTCAGGATAACACAGTACCTTTCCAATGATAAAAACCGAGGTAACTAGATAACACAGTAACTTTGCAAGGATGAGAACCGAGGTCACTTGATAACACTACCTTTGCAAGGATTAGAAGCCATTTGACTGGATGAGAAGATAACTTTTTCAAGGATTAGAATAGAGGTGACTAGATAACACCGAGGTGACTATATAACACCGAGGTGACTATATAACACCGAGGTGACTAGATAACACTCTACCCTGTCAAGGATGAGAACCATGTGATTAGATAACGCTTTACCCTGTCAAGGATGAGAACCAAGATAACTAGATAATACTCTACCCTCTCAAGGATAAGTAATCAGTTTACTAGATAAAATTTTACCCTGTCAAGGATGAGAACCGAGGTGACTAGATAACACTTTACCTTGGCAAGGATGAGAACTGAGGTGACTAGATGATGCTGTACTCTGTCAAGGATGAGAACTCAGGTGACTATATAACACTACTCTGCGGGAACCGAGGTGATTAGATGATACTGTACCCTGTCAAGGAAGAGAACTGGGGTGACTAGATAACACTTTACTCTGTCAAGGATGAGAACCGAGGTGACTAGATGATACTGACCCTTTCAAGGATGAGAACTGAGGGGACTAGATGATACTGTACCCTGTGAAGGATGAGAACTGAAGTGACTAGATAACACTTTACCCTGTCAAGGATGAGAACCGAGGGAACTAGATAACACTGTACCCTGTCAAGGATGAGAACCGAGGTGACAAGATAATACTGTACCTTGTCAAGGATGATATCCGAGGTGACTAGATAACACTTTATCCTGTCGAGGATGAGAACTGCGGTGACTAGGTAACACTTTATCCTGTTAAGGATGAGAACTGAGGTGACTAGATGATACTTTAACCTATAAGGATGAGAACTGAGGTGACTAGATAACACTTTACCCTGTCAACGATGAGAACCGAAGTTATTAGATAACACACTACCCTTATGAAAATTGAAGTAACTAGATAATTCAGTACATTTTCAAGGATGAGAAGTTAGTTGGCTAGATATCACAGTTCCCTTGTAAAGAGCCGACAAAAAAATGATGCTGATGACATTTTCATTTGAATCACCTTATAACATCAGAATTGCAATAAAGTTCGTTATGTTAAGATTAGTACTAAGTTATAATTCTTTAGAGTTTAGACTACTACTGATTAACATAAAAACTTCATGCAAAAAAATGGGAAAATTACCTAAATGAGAATCAAATATCGTGAGAGAATTTATATAAGAATCCTAATGATATGGAATATTAGATTTATGAATATTCCATAAGAATCACAAGAATAAAGAACATAGAATTGATAATATGATATTTTGAGAAAAAAAAAATTTCCCAATTACCGATTTTCATGAGAAATCGGACAGACATTTCTGCAGCGTTCAAGAAAACAGCGTCTGCTGCAAAGATTCCCAATTATCTCAAACTCCAGAGCACAACAAAGACGGCGAACTTCAGGACTTATAAAGTTAAGCAGATAGATTAGGAACTCCATGTTTGTGAGATTCAGGTTTCTCTTAAGGCTTTAGCAAAACAGAGACTAGAGGCAAAATTCTTAACTATTGTTAAATGCTGGGAATGGAGTTTGGGTAACTGGGGTTATGAAGAGACGCGAATGGAGACAGGAATTGTAAAAGGAAAAAAAAAGGGGGAAAGCAACAGGAGGAACAGAGAGAGAAAACGATTAAGAAGAAAGATATAAGGGTAGACTTTTATAAAACTATTCCCAGTCATTATTTGCTTTGGAATCTCACCAGAGAAGTGAAATGGTACTAGGTAAACTGACCCGTGATAGCTGGATAGCAGTAAATCCACATACTGCAGATTGTGACGGGCCAAGAGCAGGTTGTGAGTCAACGGCGAGATGAATGCAACTGAGTAACTTTATTACGACACATCGAGTATATATATACACACTAGGTCCCGGTAAGAAGGTCACAAAATACCGAAAAAGAAAAAAAAATATATTTTTTGTCAAACCGGCAACGGGTTCTGTTAACAGTTAACAATGAAGTAGGCAGACAGGTTAATACAAGTTGCTGTCAGTGCGAAAAGAGAGCGAAGATACAACGCATAATATATACACAAAAGAGATATGTTGTTACTATGTACGATCGTCTGACACACGGGTGGTACAAGATTAATTCCTCCCATAGCATGTCACCCCGGCAAAAAAAGAAAAAAAAATATGTAAAAATATATTGAGATAAAAAGTTTTTCTATTATTAGAGAGTCCTATTTCTTCAAAGGTTGTTGATAGAAATAGCTTTAGAATTTTCCCACATTCAACACCCGCATTCAACATATAGATTATACAAACAATTAGGGATATAGGTAACCAATGTATAATTTTTCTAAAATTAATTATTTTCCTAATGTATTACATTAGAGTTTAGACAATATCAGTTCCCCTTTATCATTGGCAAGCTAAGTTTTTAAAGCTATAATTTGACTAAACTTTGAAGAATGATGGTAAAAGAATTTACCTTTGATGTATAAAAAATAAATCATTTGACAAATTATTTATTAACATGAACATCCATGTGAGTTTACAGTAAAATATGGATTTTTAATTTCATGACGTGCATGAAAATGTGGGTGGAGCTGAACAGTCAACACTTTCATAGAGACAACTCACAAGTAATAACCCAGTCACTGAAAAATAGATTCTGGAAACCATTGTTGATTACCGCTGTCGTTAGTTGTTCTGGTAATCGCAAATACAAATACTTGAATGTCTTGTAGAAATCCTGTAAATATTATGAGGAGAAAAAAAGAATATATAAATAACACCAACAATCTTATGGTCACTTATTTGAAATTTCAATAGATTACTAATAGGAAGTTCCGGAAAACCATATTAAGCCGGACTGAAGAGACTGAAGACATTCTCTATATTTACAGAACTAAACAATTGCACACACCATACCTCCGAAATATCCAATATTTTCTGTGAGGGATAATGTCACCACTATATGTAAAAAAAATGCAGGCAAATACATATTCTGTTACCGCTATTCTAAAGCTGACTACTTCTGGACTTTTATGCAGCAATTCACCTTACAAAAGTTTTGATAACTGGTATTGGCCAAGGACTGGGTCAAGAATGAAAGGGAATCTTGAGAAATATTGTAACTTGGGTAAATGTATCCTAAATCAACATATAAATACCGGATCTTGCAGACCTCAACCACGTCCATTACAGTGAAATTTGCGATGAATGTATTGCATGATAGTAAATGACGAAGCAAGGAAGAAGCCAGTTGGTAGTGTGCAGATAGGAGCCCCCCAGGGCATATGGTTTACTTGGGTCCGCTTTTGCTTGTGCTCTCATCACAATAACTATAAATTTCCAAATCAATATGAGAATGAGCAAGCTGGTGATGGGCAGAAAATATTTCGTCTTTCCAGGATTGTAACTAGCATATTTCTGTTCTTGAATAAGTCGAAAATTCAATTTTCGACTAGGCCTACCGAAGTCCTTCTTTCAACTGATAAAAAGTAAATATGTCACATGAACTAAGGAGTATTTATGTAATTAACAATACGTATTATCATTGAAAACAAATTGCAGAAATTATTAGTTTAAAAAATTAATATTTAATGCAGATCACTGAAAAACATTAAAAGGGAAATAAAAAAATAGTTTATCAACATTGATAGAGCATCAATTTCCCAGTCCATTAAAGGATGGAATACAGTCACATACTTCCTTAAAACTTTTCGCCATACGTAAAGTAGCTACCATTAAGACCTCAAATTTCTTATGGGTGTGGGAGGGGGAGGAAATTCCTCTTAAAGATAAGAGCCTCATTCTTCCAGGCATTTTTCGCCTTCAGATAGTCTCTGAAGTCGAGAGACAAGGCACACGTATTCTCCATTTTTTTTTTCATTTAATAGAGAATAGACATAACAAGAACTTGAAAAAGCGAATAATGTCTGGTTGGAAAAAGAGAATGATGCCAGTCTGTGTAAAGAGAAGGATGGAATGATGTCTGGTTGGAAAAAGAGAAGGATGGGATGATGACTGGTTTGAAAAAGAGGATGGAATGATGCCTGGTTTTAAAAAGAAAAGGATGGGATGATGCCTGGTTGGAAAATGAAAAGGATGGAATGATGCCTGGTGGGAAAAAGAAAATGATGCCTGGCTCGAAAAAGGGAAGGATGGAATGATGCTTAGTTTGAAAAAGAGAAGGATGTAATGATGCCTGGTTGCTAAAAAGAGAATGATGCCTGGTTGGAAAAAAGAGAATGATGGCTGGTTTGAAAACAAGAAGGATGGAATTATGCCTGGTTGGAAAATAACAATGGTGCCAGGTTTAAAAAAGAGAGGGATGGAATAATGCCTGGTTGGAATAAGAGAATGATGGAGTGAGGCCTGGTTTGCAAAAAAGAATGATGCCTGGTTTGAAAAAGATGAGGTTGGAATGATGCCTGGTTGGAAAAAGAGAATGTTGCTTGGTTGGTAAAAGAGAAGGATGGAGTGATGCCTGGTTGGAAAAAGAGAATGATGCCAGGTTGAAAAAAGAGAAGGATGGAATGATGCCTGTTTGGAAAAAAGAGAATGATGCCCAGTTGGAAAAAGAGAATGATGCCCGGTTGGAAAAAGAGAATGATGCCCGGTTGGAAAAACAGGAGGATGGAATGATGCCTGGTTTATAAAAAAAAAATGGGGCTTGGTTTGGAAAAAGAGAAGGATGGAATGATGCCTGTTCCGAAAAAGGAAATGGTGCCCTGTTGGAAAAAGAGAAGAATGGAGTGATTCCTGTTTGGAAAAAGAGAAGAATGGAGTGATTCCTGTTTGGAAAAAGAGAATGATGCCCGGTTAGAAAAAAGAGAAGGATGGAATTATGCCTGGTTGGAGAAAAGAGAAGGATGAAATTATGCCTGGTTGGAAAAAGAGAATGGTGCTTGGTTGGAAAAAAGAGAAGGATTTAATTATGCGGGGTTGGAAAAAGAGAATGATGCCTGGTTTGAAAGAGGATGGAATGGTGCCTGGTTGGAAAAAAGAGAATGATGCCTGTTTTGAAAAAGAGGAGGATGGAATGAGGCCTGGTTGGAAAAAGATAATGATGCATGGTTTGAAAATGATAAGGATGGAATGATGCCTGGTTGGAAAAAAAGAGAAGGATGGAATGATGCCTGGGTGAAAAAAAAAGAGAAGGATGGAATGATGCCTGGTTGAAAAAAAGAGAAGGATGAATGATGTCTAGTTGCAGAAATGAGTTAAACAAATTAACAGAATTAGTTTTTTGGAATTAACATATACGTGCGTGTAGGGAGGTTTAAAAACGTTCAATAGCTATATGAATAGATTAATACAGTAGGTGCAGTAGACGAAGAATGAATGTGAATAAAGGGTGAAAGAATGAAAATGGGGCAAATAATACCTGCTTCAAAAGAATAAATCTCGTGCTACTTTATTCAGATGTTGCTTGCATTTAGTTGAAGATGGTGATTATGTATTTTAGAAAAAAAAAAGTTAAGAGGAAAAAAAAAATGCTCTACCTCCAAAATCAACGAATCTAGTCGGAATATTTCATAAAATTCTTGATTTTTTTTCTCTCTCTCTCTCTCTCTCTCTCTCTCTCTCTCTCTCTCTCTCTCTCTCTCTCTCTCTCTCTCTCTCTCTCTCTTACTACATGTACGGGTTTTCACAACCGTTTCTAAACTCTATTCATATGTTTTAGGTTCCTCTTTTGGCTTTAATTGCTAAACTCAACACACAATGATCCATAGTAGAAAACACACTTCTCTCTCTCTCTCTCTCTCTCTCTCTCTCTCTCTCTCTCTCTCTCTCTCTCTCTCTCTCTCTCTCTCATCTCGGATTACATTTGTTATTGCAGAAGTTCTGTCGCTGTCCAACTTTAAAGGCTGAATTGAAATTAAAAGTTTTTGGAATGTGATCAAAGCCTTGACGTTGAATTATGAAATCCTCTTAATTTCAGAAATTAGTTTCAAACTCTTATTTTTTTTATCAATTGCGATGGTTTCATTTAATTATCCAGAGCCTATTCGATTTAATTGATATCTCTTATGTGCAGTTTTATACCATAAACTTATTACAACTAATAAAGATATGTGATCTTATACATAGAGTTGATTCGTCAGGAGTACTTTGGAAACTTACCAAGAACTTTTTATAGATATAAAATTTTGTCCTTTTTTATACTCAAATGATAGATCTTGAAATAAATAGTAAAAGAAAAAAAATAATCCGAAAAATTAGGAGGATTTCCCGCGATTGGTTTAAAGATATAAAATTTTGTCTTATTTTGTAACTTTGAGATGAGATTTATCGATAATGACTTATCACCAAAATCAAAAGGAATTGTGACCTTATATGATATCAAAATTAATTCTTTTCAGTTAATTTATATTTACCCAGATGACCAAACACCCAATATCGTGTTCTAATCGACTTTTCATAATAATGTTAGTGCAGAAAACTTATGCATATTGATCCCTAGACTAGTGTTAGATACCGAATAAATGACTCTCACTGCCAGTTTTGGAATTTTAAAAAATGATTTAGATTCAAGAAATAATTTACTCTATCACAACCCTCATAGAATCCTAATAACAAAAATTATAGTTAGGTTGTTAGTAATACAAAGTCGATCTCTGTAATATCAAGAGGAAAAATATCGAAAGGAATTCTGAACACATGTCAATTAAGGATAATGATATTGGTGAAAATTTTATTTCAATCATTAATAAGAAATATTCCTGAATTGCAATCCGTGGAATGGGAGCTTGAGCCATGCTCAAGCCTTATATTTTTTCGGTAATATCCGCAACCTCACCCTCCTTATGAGCTAGGGATGAGGTGGCGTCTGGTTCGGTTAGGTAATTTACCGGCAATCATTGTCTGGTTTTTCCTTGTCCTATCTTGGGAGAAGAGGTTGTTCAGATATTGATCATAGATGGTCGGCCGATGGAACATTTTGATATCCAATAACTTCGCCGTTCATGAGTATTGTGTAGATAGCTTGACCGTGCTATAAACGAAGCCGAATTGTGCCCTAGTTTTTAATAGCTTTAGAAAAGTTTTGTGATATTTAGCCTTTCCTGAAAATTTGTCCTAGTTTTCATAATCATTCCAAATATTAAAGTGTATTTTAATGTATTTTACCTCTTTCTTTATGATTAATTATTTTCAAACATAAACAGCACTTTGAACTTTTATTTAAAATGATTTTCAAAGGGCATAGATTGAATTATCACGTACAAAGAATTGTACAACACTAGAAATATAGAGTCCTTTTTTTAATCAGGATAACCCGCTGCCAGTGAGCATGTTATAAAAAAGTTTTCCTTTTCCTGCAGACTATTTCAATTAAAGTTTTTGCTTGTTGGCTGGTCCTCTTCGCTTAAATACTATAGCTATACAAGTGATGATTGGAGATGCTTATAATGGTAGTCTGGTTGGCCTGGAAAATAGCTTTAAAAAAAAAACATAAGCTTAGTGACATTTCTTAAAAGTATGATCAACAACTTCATAAAAGTAACGTGCCAAGTTTAACGACTTATTAGCTATGGTAAGCAGCTCTTCTAGGAGAAGGACACTAAAATCAAACTACTGTTCTCTAGTCTTGGGTAGTGCTATGGCCTTTGTACTATGGTCTTCCTATGTCTTGTGTTAGAGTTCTCTTGCTTGAGGGTACACTTGTGCACACTATTCTATCTTACTTCTCTTCCTCTTGTTTTTTTAAAGTTTTTATAGTTTATATATGGAAGAATTTTTAATGTTCCTATTGTTCTTAAAATGTTTTATCTTATTGTTAATTAATTCTGTTGTAGTTTATTTATTTCCTTATTTCCTTTTCTCATTGGGCTATTTTCCCTGTTGGAGCCCTTGGCCTTAAACCATCCTGCTTTTCCAACTACGGTAGCTTAACAAGTAATAATAGTAATAATAATAATAATAATAATAATAATAATAATAATAATAATAATAATAATAATAATAATAATAATAATGTATTTTTTTTCTTTTCTAATAATAGCATTTATCTTAATGAAGCATATTGATCTGTAAACATCATCACTTGAACTGGGTTTATAGGTAATCAGGATTCCTTGTAATTAATTATATGGTTTAATTTTGGGTAAAAAAATCTTCATATCATCGATAATTTCCGTAGAATGATTTTTTTTCTTACAGAATTTCACAGGTGATTAGTGAATTGATGGAAAAATTTATAATTTTTTTTTTCAATAATTTTTCACTATTGGTCTGAATAAATCATTGACTAAACGATAAAGAAGCGAAGGTAAGACCAAGTCAGAGCAGTACCTTAGAATATAATTTTTCATTTATACAAACTCTAATTTGTTCATTTTTTATTAACGCTACTAAAACCTGAAGTATGTTCTTTGATATATATAATTATTACATTTAGTGATGCCTAGTATTTATCACATTTTATTTCTATTATTTAATAAGTAATGAACCTGTTGGAAGACATGAAATTGAATAATACAGTAGTCCAATTCATGTTACCATTAATTGAAGCACAATTGTATCAGGGAGTCAATAATTATCTATTGTGACGTGATTATATATTTCTATCACTTTGTATTTTACACCTACGACTAGATGCAAACTAGTTCTTCCTATAATGATATTCATTCCCCCAAACCGCAAATGATTAAGAAAAATTATACCATTGATTGATGATTCATCTGACCCCATGATTTAATCTTCTACTGTATATGTTCGTTTAGAATTTTCCATCTTTAATTCTTGAACAAATGTGTATATTCTGCAGCTGAAGGCTGATTACACCAGGCTCTGTTCCAAATAAAGCCTTATTCTCTTCCCCCGTGTTCATACGTACAATAATGATCTCATATATAAGATTAATTCACTACCACATTCACCTCTAACTCCTGAATTGAGGATGAATATTAGTCTCTTCCTGCACCTGTCAGAAGGGTCATCAGCTCCTCGCCGAGCTCCTTTAAACACTGCATCAATCATTCCTATAATGCACGCACTATTGCACTTCTTGGATGCAAATACTCCTTTCACAAAATTTATCCAGTCCTTTTTACGCCTTCATCTCTTCCTAGCTCTTATCACCTCTGAGTCATACACCCTTTTCAGATACCAGAAACTCCCCCTTTCCTAAATGATAAAAGAATTAAAATTTTTAGTCATTTTCTCATCGTCAAGTTCTTCTGACTACATGTTTTAAATATTTTGTTTTACTTGCATCCTAAAGATTGGCTTCAACAATTACTTCATGTCTTAATACTTTAGCTTCAACAGACAATTAAAACCTCTTCCTAATATTTTGCACACATCCAACTAATTCTCTTCCTTTGATTAATTTTTTGACCCAGATCTTCAACAATTAATTCGTAATGAAAAGTGATACAGTTTAAACTAATTTTAAGGATCAAAACCGATTAATAAAGCTCAAACACGTGGAACATTTTTCTTTGTCAGAATAATGCGTTATTAGCCACTTACAAAGAGAACAAACAACCTACGCTGTCTTTAACAAAATAACGAAGTACTGTCAAAGACTTTGGAGTTATTATTTTAAAGGTAATTGACCATGATACTGCTAATGTATTGTCATGGAGATATCAATGCAACTTGCATCAATAGGCTATTAGTGGGTTGTTGTTCATTATTGTGTTCTCCCCTCTCACAACACATGTAAATAGAACAGGGTATATGAATGGTTCTAAATATATCAATAGAGATAAGGGTTTATAATTCTGCATAACCCGACAGCCTTAAAAATATGAAGCAATGAAATATGTTAATCGAGTATAAAGTTATTAATTAAATATTACACTGCCAGCGAATAAAGGAAAGCGCAGTTTTAAATCTACCATTCGTTTAAAACAGACCATTTTGTCCTTAATTCAAATCATATTCCTGGATCTAAAACTAGATGTTCTCTACCAGAGTCGAGAATACATCTTAATCAGGAAGAGATTGTTCGTCTATCATCATTTGCAGCACCATTGTTCTTCCGTTACAGATTAACCAATACTAAGTGACCAGTACTAAGATTTAGTAAGAAGTCAAATATCTTCTTGGGTAGCCTTCCAGATTATTCAAATTTTGGCTTTACTGGTTAGTAATGTAAATGTGACACAATTACCCTTATTATACAGTGATGTTACGAGGTGTACCTTCTAAGTAATCTCTCTCTCTCTCTCTCTCTCTCTCTCTCTCTCTCTCTCTCTCTCTCTCTCTCTCTCTCTCTCTCTCTCTCTCTCTCTCTCTCTCCCCTAAAGAAAGCCATCGGAAGAGGAATGGAAGACTAAAAAAAAATCAGATTAAATGGATTATAACATTTAAAAAGATACATGGAGAAAGATGTAGGTAAAGACACAAAAGTCATAGCAATGGTGATTTTGATGATCAAAATTATATTGTAAGCTCGTTTTGAAATAGGGCCAAAGATACTACCACTAAAGAGGTATTGGATCCTTTGACTGGCCAGACAGTAATGCATTGGATCCCTCTCTCTGGTTACGGCTTATTTTTTCTTTGCCTACGCTTACACAGAATGGTCTGGCCTATTTTTACATATTCTCGTCTTTCCTCATACACCTGACAACAATGAAATACTAAACACTTCTTCACCCAAGGGGTTTATACTGTACTACAATTTGTTCAGTGTACTTTCCTCTTGGTAAGGGTAGAAGAGACTCTTTAGCTATAATAAGCAGCTCTTATAGGAGAAGGACACTCCAAAGTTAAACCATTGTTCTCTAGTCTTGGGTAGTGCCATAGCCTCTGTACTATGGTCTTCCATTGTCTTGGGTTAGAGTTCTCTTGCTTGAGGGTTCACTCGGGCACACTATTCTATCGTATTATTATTTTTTTTCTTCCTATTGTTTTTTTTTTTTTTTTAAATGGTGTGTTGGGCAGGCTGGTGGATGCCTGGTGGTTTATCAAGAGGTTGTCTTTTCCTTTTCTGAATCTTTTTCTTCCCAAAACCATCCTTACTGTCCTCCCTTCAGTTGAAGTGGCTATCCAGGAGGGTATGTAGCCTTGCATGGTGTATCGGCTCCTCCATGTTGACCAGTTTTTCCGACTTTTTACTATAGTCTATGGGTTTCATCAATCACTTTATTTATAATTCTGTACATATTGTTTTTGTTATAATTCTTGTTAATCTAGTTTTTAAGTATGATATCTCTTTTTTATTTCTATTAATTCTTATGTTGTCTGGAGACATTGAGCGAAATCCGGGACCAGTACGTCCTAGATTTCGTCAATGTCGTCTTCTGTATTGCAATATTCGTGGTCTTCATGCAAATATCCAAGACCTTACAGATGCGTCCAGACAGTATGATGTTCTTTTGTACTCAGAAACTTTGGTTTCTAATATGAGGCACTCATCTGAGCTCCTTATAACTGGTTTTAAGAAGCCAATAATGTTGAAACGTGATGCCATCCCTAGGGCCAGGGGAATGGCGGTGTATATTAGGACCGAGTACCCTGCTTCTCATAAGTCCTGCTATCAATGTGGATGTCATGAGATTCAGGTAATAAAAGTTTGTGGCAGGCATAACAACTTTTATTTGTGTTCGATCTACCGGAATCCAGACATGGATGATTCTATCTTCGATTGTCTTCTTACCATTATGGCTAGGATACAAGAAGATGATAGAAAGGCTTCTTTTGTCTTTGTTGGTGATTTGAATGCTCACCATAGGGAGTTCTATCTCTCCTACATATCGCCATGGCTTAAGAGCTTTAGACTTTGCCTCTGAATCAGGCTGTGAACAAAACATAAATGAAGCTACTCACAGGTATAATAATTGCTTGGACCTCGTATACACTGACTCCCCTGGCGTTATAACTAGTAAGGTTGGTTCTCGTGTCGGGACATCTGATCATGCCTTGATTTCATTAGTAGTGAAGACTGAGCAGCCTGTCCCTGATATATCATACTCTTGTAAAATTTATATGAAATTCCAAGCAGACTGGAATGGGATTTTGCATGATCTTTTGTGCTTGAATTGGCCACAATTATATAGTAGTGTAGATCCTGTTGTCCCTATGAATGAGAATCTAGTCAACATAATTGATAGGCGTATCCCTTCCTGTATGCTAAGGTACCGAGTGAAGGACAAACTGTGGTTCAATGATGATTGTAGACGTGCTTATTTGGAGAAGCAGGAGGCCTATCATCTTTGGAAGGGTAACAGATCAAATTTGACCTGGAACAACTATACTCAGCTTCGAGCTTTTGCTCAGAGAGTTTATGCCTCAACTGAGAAGGAGTACAATTTAACCATAAAAGAAACCCTTTCTGGTACAACTCAGGGACATAAATGGTGGTGTACCCTTAAATCTGGACTCTTTGGTGTAGATGCAACAGTTCCTCCTTTACTTAAACCAGATGGCTCAGTTACTCACTGTCCAAAGGAAAAGGCAACCCTTTTGGCTGATGTTTTTGACAGTAAACAGAGTAATGAAAAACTTGAACTTCCTCATTCCTGTTTTCCCGAGGCTAAACTAACTAGTTTAGCTATTCGATCTCGTGAGATTAAAACTCTGTTGATGGACCTTGATGCTTATCGAGGTGTAGACCAAAATGGTATTTTTCCTTTGTTTTTTATAAAGACAGCAGATTTCTTAGCTCCAAAGTTATCTGTTATTTTGCACAAGTTAGCAAGAAGAGGAGCTTTTAGGACTTGTTGGAGAATTGGTAATGTTACTCCTCTATGTAAATGTGTTTGTGGTAGCTCAAGTCCAACTGATTACCGCCCAATTTCCATAACTCCCATATTATCTAAAGTTTTTGAACGTCTTCTGGCAAAACGTCTTAATAGGTTTGCTGAAGGTAATCATCTATTCCCTAGTTTGCAATGTGGTTTTCGTAAAGGCCTTGGAGTATGTTATGCCCTTCTTACAATCTCCAATGCTGTACAGAAATCCCTTGATTGTGGTCAGGAAGTTCGTATGATTGGCCTTGATTTTCGTGCTGCCTTAACCGTGTTAATCATGAGGCCCTTGTTTTCAAACTCAAACAGTTGGGAGTGGGTGGGTCGTTTCTTAGCATTATTATTGATTTTTTAAGTAATAGATCTCAAAGAGTTGTTGTTGATGGCCACCATAGTGAGTATAGGAATGTGATATCCGGTGTTCCACAGGGTAAGTGTTCTTGGCCCATTACTTTTCATACTATATACACATAACATGTGGTTTGGCCTAGAAAACAAGCTTGTTGCATATGCAGATGATGCTACTCTCTTTGCATCAATTCCATCCCATGAATGTAGATCTGGGGTTGGTGAATCCCTAATAGAGATTTAGCTAAAATTAGTGCATGGTGCAAATTATGGGGTATGAAGTTGAATCCTAACAAAACTCAACATCCGGATCTCAGTATTGATAGTGTTTCTTTAAATTTGTATGACTCTTTTGAAATTTTAGGTGTGATTCTCGACAGCATATTTACTTTTGAGAAACACATTAGGTCAGTGTCTTCTTCAATTGCACAAAAAATTGGCTTATTGAGAAAGTCTTACAAGATTTTCGGTGATCAATCTATTCTGAAGAAGTGATTTAATTCTTTCATTCTATCTTGTTTTGAATATTGTTCTCCTATCTGGTGTTCAGCTGCTGACTCTCATCTTAATTTGTTTGACAGAAACTTTCGGTCTATTAAATTTCTTATTCCTGATCTAGATATTAATCTTTGGCACCGTTGTTCATTTAGTTCCTTATGCATGTTGTATAAGATTTTTCATAACTCTGACCATCCTTTACATTCAGATCTCCCCGGAGAATTATATCCTGTTCGTAATACTAGGCAGGCAGCTAATTCTAATAGCCTTCTCCATCATGAGGCTCAATACTACACAGTATTCTAGAAGTTTTATTCCAGCTGTTACCAAGTTGTGGAATGATCTTCCTAATTGGGTAGTTGAATCATTAGAACTTCAAAAGTTCAAAGTTAGAGTAAATGTTTTCATGTTGACCAGGCTGACATGGTCTTTTTATAGTTTATATTTGACATATCTGTTTTTGACGTTGTTAATAGTTTATATAGGACATATCTGTTTTGACGTTGTTACTGTTTTTAGAATGATATATTGTTAATTTATTCTCATCATATATTTATTTCCTTATTTCCTTTCCTCACTGAGCTATTTTTCCCTATTGGAGCCCTTGGGCTTATAGCATCTTGCTTTTCCAACTAGGGTTGTAGCTTGGCTAGCAATAATAATAATAATAATAATAATAATAATGATAATAATAATAATAATAATAATAATAATATAATAATAATAATAATTACTTTTATCTCAACAGTGTCACTGAAAACACAATAATTTCACTTGGATGAGAATATCCAGTGTATTGTATTGATATAAAATGAATGAATATCAATTTCTGCTGATATTAGGGTAGCTATTATAACTGGAATATTTTTCATTTATCATTATATGAATAAAGTACTAGAGACTAATAGAAGACAACGGTTTCGAAATTATCTAGGATGAGGAAGAATAATCTTTTTGTCATCCAGGCGTTTGTCTAGATATTCACAAATGGTTCTGAAAAGTGAAGAATCCGAAAAGACAGGAAACTCTTGAATGCATTTTGCATTTAGGATTACATTTAGGATTGACAGAACAAAAACGTCCAAATTTCCCATTCATGTTTCTTTCCCAATATATTCAAAAACTAATTTTGGTAGAATGATATTGTGTAGAACGTCTGCTGATAAAAAATGTATGAAATTCAAGATTGGCATATATTCAAACTCCTTTTCTCTTACTTATATATTGCCTTTTTTCTTTTTAGGTTTTTCTGTCTTCCCCAATTTAATACAATTTGATTGAGTGCAACAGAAGTACTTGAAATGCATATACGATGTCCCTTTCCACCTACTGTCCATCTTTGTCATGATTATTTTTCCAGTTAACCCTCACTGGGCCAAAAATGGAGACTTTTAGTTTAATTGTCGTTACGGCCAACTGACAAACTGCCAATTTGCAAAGAGAATGTTCTTGCAATTCTTTAATAGGACGAATAGCGGCTTGCCTGTATGGAGTGGATTGGCACTTTCAAAAACCATGACTTTCACAGTGGCATTTAATACAATTTAATTCAAGTATTTGCTAATACTTGAATTGATAATATTTCAAAAAGAATAAGTGCTACAAAATTCAAAATGATGGAAACTCATCAGTGAGGAAAACTTTTGTTTCAATTATCTTTCAATTGTTGTGATATATTTCTTTACTTCATTATACTGTAAACGCCAAAAGTAATATACATGAGTTCCGAGTGTATGATGAACTATGCATTGCAGTATGAAATACTCTAAGCAGTATCACTTTCATGAGCCTTATAAGCTTGGCTGATTATATTAGATAATGATGATATTAAATCAGTAACATGTATTAAATGATATCTGGAATAGCACAGGGAAATAATATTTTGGAAATAAAGAGGTATTAGTTCCGTGCCAAATTGGATAGTGGACCTTTATCATTATATAGGTGATAAGCATAAACTTTTTTTCTGTTGATATTATCCATTTAAAAACGTTTAAAACAAAGTTTTGATAGTCACCAATACTTTGTTCAGAAATGTTCCAACTTTTGTACTGTTTAATAACAGATCGAGCACAGCTTTGCAGAAATTTCCAGGATGAATTTCAATTAATATATTAAAGCCGAAGAATGGGAGACTTGATTAGCAAAGAAAGTATTGAAAAAAAAAATTAAATATCGTATCCCTTCATCTCTATAAGAAATAAGCCTCGTTGCATAAATATTTATCACAGATGACTTTTACTGAGTGTACTTTATATTGATGGATTAGGATCACCTAGCAAGCACTAAGCCTAAAGTATATTTGAAATACATTTGAGAGATGAGCAATGTATAACCACTCACATGTCTTATAGTTGCCAACATATAGTGTTATGGTAAAATTCCAGCATCCGTTTAGGACAACAAAAAATTATCTGTTTTCCTCTCAATAGGACTTTTATTAATAGAAGCTTATTATTTCTTATTTCATTCAAAACTAAATTGTATCATCTTAATCATAATATAAAAGTAAGGAAATATAACGAATTATAAATGAGTTAATGTAATTTTACTTAGAAATTTTAGTTATCTGTATGTTGTTTACAAAAAACTCTCCAAGAGAGATTAGTTCACCAAACTTTCAATTGGTCTCCGGAAGGCACTTGAAGAGTTGGAAGACCCAGGTCTGCAGGGTTGAGAACTATGAAACGTGAAGTAGGAGATGATGGAGGGAGAAGTATTGATCTAAAAGCTCAAGATAGAGACGACTGGCAAAATCTAACCGAGGCTCTTTGTGTTAATAGGCGTGTGAAGAAATGATGATGTATATTGTTTTGTACAAACATCAAAGATAGAATGGAAAGAAAAAGGGAAAATTTGGTGTTTCTGAAAACTTTGAAGGCTGGGGATCAGTAAGTAAAAACAGTTCCCATTGAATAGATAACAAGCTAATTCAATTTCACTTAATTCTTGAGTAGATTTATGTTAATTTTATTTAGTCATTCAGGTTAATATTTCTATATTTGATAGTGAAATCAAATTTATAGAATATACTACATCCAGCAATTGTATGTAATTTTATATGTATATATATATATATATATATATATATATATATATATATATATATATATATATATATATATATATGCATTTAAGGATTGTGCTTGTGAGTGTTTTGTATAATGTATATGTATATATACTTATATTTGTATATATATATATATATATATATATATATATATATATATATATATATATACACACATACATATACTGTATATATATATATATATATATATATATATATATATATATATATATATATATATATATATATATATATATATATATGTATATATATATATATATATATATATATATATATATATATATATATATATATATATATATATATATATATATATATATATATATGTGTATATATATCACTAACACTCGTGATCTTAATCAATATAAATATCAACCGCAATGACATTTAATATTGAATTCTATCTTGGGAATATATATCCTCTAGAATTAATTTATGGTAATAGCTTCTGGCTGGGCAGAGATTCAATCTTGGGCCATCCAGCCAAACCTTGTCTGTGAGGACTCTGCTAACTGAGCTATCAAGAGAGATACCCCAGTTGGTAGAGTCCTCGCAGGCATGGTTTTGGCTGAGTGGCACGAGTTCGAATCTGTGCCCAGCCATAAGCTATTACCATAAATAAATGCCATATATATATATATATATATATATATATATATATATATATATATATATATATATATATATATATATATGGGTGTATTTAAATATATATATATATATATATATACTTACACACACGCATATATATATATATGGGTGTATTTAAATCATATATATATAAATATATTTATACTTACACACACGCATATATATATATATATATATATATATATATATATATATATATATATATATGTATATACCGTATATTACATGTATATATGTATGTATATTACGAGTGATAGGGCAAGAAAGGAACGTATCATGTTAAACCTAAAAGAGTTTTTCGGCAATGCATGAGGATTATTTTTTCAAATAATTTTGATTATAATTATGTAAATAAAACTAGATATCATTAGACAAGTCAAGTGATTATGTGGAAAGATAGAATAATTCTATTGTAAGAAAATCCTAGTTTAAACATATTTCTTTTTTAAAGTTCTCATTTTTGTCCAAAGAGAAAAGTATTATCATGCAGTGCTCGCCTATGTTCCAATATTTCAATCCAAAGGAATTTAGTTCTCCAAGTATTCCTTAAAGGGTTGCGAGTCAGAAAATAACTAGAAATTCACTTGTTAACTTTTCCACCATGTATCGTTTTACTTGTTTACATCAATTACAATCTGTACCTTGAGAAGTACGTACTGTAGGTAAAAGTTTGAGACAGAAATTTCGTTATATTTCATTTCAGCTGTTCGGTCTTGTATCATTAGACATGATAGATAGTAGAGTGGTAGAGGACATTCAATTAAGAGGATTTAAGTCAGTGCCATTATTGAAAGGCACATTAGTGTTTCTTAGCCTTTTATCATGTGCAGTATTTCCTTTAAAAATGATATATTGGTAAACTAAATTACTCACTTTTCCAAATGCTGCATTAAACACGTTGCCTATGCAACATCAGTTTTGAAATACGTTCTCGAAATAAAGTGAACAGTATTTTCCCAAAAGAATATTGTATCTTGAAACTGTGGCCCAGAGAGAGAAGTTGGTGGGAAAATGAAAATGTTGATATTCCATAAAATTTCTTTTACAAAATCATAAATTGATTCAGGAAAAGCAGTATTAGATTATTGTATCATAATGGGATAAATTTTATGACAAGAAGAAAGAAAATTTCCCTGAAAAACAACCGGTATTAAATTTTGTAGAAGGATTAACGAATAGCAACGAACTTGAAGTGAAAAAAAAAATATATCAATTATTAATTATTGCAAAGGTTCTCTTTTAAATATTTTCAATGTAGGGATGTAAAAATCTATTTTACGACCATGTACCACAGCACGTTTTTTATTTTTAAGATTTATAAATATCAAAAGAAACCTGTGAAAACATCAAAAATTTCTAAATGTATTTCATTACGAGAATACATGAGAAGGCTGACTTATTTGTCACCTTTTTTTTAATTGGTTTGTATTTCTATGTTTGATATAGCGGGGGAGAACGTGTGTGGGCGGTTTAGTAGAAAATAAATTCGTAATGATGTTCTTTATGTTGGCTAGTTTTTTAATATCAGCTAGTTGGAGCTGAAGCTACATCGGCTCAAATGTATTCATACAATCTGGAAGAAAATTATGCATAACAGTATTTGGCTAATGAAATGTGAATGATAACTTCAATAGATTTTTTAATCCGATGCTCTTCCATAGATTTTTTTCATCCAATGCTTCCAGTGTGCGCATGCGTGCACACACTCATACATGCACACACACATTTTGATGACTGCACGCATGCACGCTTGCTTACACACACACAATAAAAGATTGGAAAGAAAAAAGATATAAAAATTATCCATTCTGATATTGCTCAAATATGCTTTACGATGATGAGTTTAAAAATCGTGGTGGCTTATAAGACGTTCAGCTATAAACTCCATATTGTTATTCCAAGAAAAAAAAAAGAAAAATACAATGCACGGGCTTAAAATTTTGAAAGTATTTAGATGTGATACGAGAGAGAAGTATAGTATGATATTTTATTTATTTTGAGGACAGAATGTAGCACAGTTCAACATCTAATAAAACTATGGAGAAAGGGTCGTGAATGAAGGAATTATCTCTCAAGCAAAAAAGTGTTGACCTAGGGTTGTGGTGTGAGAAAGACCCTTAGGATAAGCTATAGTATATATTGTTCAGGAATGAAAAAATTATGAGATGAAACAAAAGTTGTGGAGAGTCCGAATTGATTCATCATTGGCTAAAACTAAAATTAGAATAGGTAGTTGTTGGAGATGGAAAGAAGGGGCAAATATGGAGGCAAGTGTAATCTGGCTAAAAATTTTTCTTAAGGCTCCAGAAAGTGATACATAATGGAATAAAATGTAGGAAATATGGTCAAAGATTATAGAAATAGAGCTTGAAGTACAGAGATTTTTGTGAAATTACATTAGGAAGTTATAGAGAGAAAATGAAGAATTCGCTTTTGTAGATGGTACAAAATGAATAAAAACAGGAAATTGTTGGATAAGGAAATTAAAGGTTATTTACAGCTCTACGGGAGAATTGAAAACTAGTCAAGGAGAAAGAGATATATGAGACAATTAATTAAAAGGTGTCGGGAAAATGCAGATATTTGATGAAAAATGTGATTTCCTTTTCCTACAGCTAAGTATGAACAAAGAATAGGGTTATTGAACCAAGAGATCTGAAAATGAATTATACTAGTGGAGAGATGAAGTTGGAAGTGAATTCACTATTGGGAGGATGAAGTGGTTACTTTGAGCATTTGTTAGACGTGGAAGGAAGAAGTCGAGAAGAAACTGAGGGATGCCGGAAGAATAAAGTTCACATATGATTAAGAATATGTAAACATATAAGTACTGTATAATGGTTATCTGATTTTCGTTTACTGATAACACCAATAGAATGGGGGTTAACAGGCTCTCCATGAGGATGGAATTGCCTTATTAAGATTTTTCATAATTCTGACCACCCTTTACATTCAGATCTTCCGGGCAAAACCGTCCTTTTTGTAACACTGGTTATGCAGTTAATTCTGATAGGCATGCCTTCTGTTATGTATTTTATACTGTAATACTATATGCGCCACGAGTATTAAGAGTAATGGTTGCACAGTATTATACTGTTAGAACGTGTTTCAGCACAGTTCATAGGTGTAGTAGCGTATGTTATGAAAGATTTGATCATTCATTTATTGTCCTAAAGTTAGGATGTGATTCTTTTTACTTTTGTATTGCAGTAGGATTCGATCTTTTTGAGAGCGATGCTGACTTTTGTTTTTTTTATGTATGTGTACGAGTTTTGTTTACATATTCTCACTCGAAACTCAGAAGTAGTTGAGACACGATTGACAGCTGAGTAATCCCAAGTCCATTAAATGTATTCTAAGAATACCATCGTATCATTACATCCCACCAAGAAGAATTGACGACTTTAGTATGGGATATATAACAACATTAATAAATGGATATTATTCCAGGTATGTATGAAGCTGTCATTTCACTTGGGATAACCAATACCATACCGAGCACCTTCTCCATCATGAAGCTCAATACTACACAGTACTCTATTTCATTCTAAGGGGATTTAGTTCCCAAAATATTTCCTTAAAGGATTGCGAATCAGAACATAAATAGAAATTTACTTGCTACCTTTGCCATCCTGTATCGTTTTACTTGTTTACCTGGTCTTACAATGTGTACCTTGTGATCTACGTAGGGCAAAGTTTGAGACCGAAATTTCGTTGTATTTCATTTCAGCTGTTCGGTCTTGTATCATTAGACATGATAGATAGCAGAGTGGCAGAGGACGTTCAATACAGAGGATTTATGTGAGTGCTATTATTAAAAGGCACATTAATGTTTCTTAGCCTTTTAACATGTGCAGTATTTCATATGAAAATGATATATTGGTAAACTAAATTGCTCACTTTTCCAAACGCTGCATCAAACACGTTGCCTATGCAACATCAGTTTTGAAATACGTTCTCGAAAACAAAGTGAACAGTATTTTCCCAAAGAATATTGTATCTTGAAACTGTGGCCCAGAGAGAGGAGTTGGTGGGAAAATGAAAAAGTTGATATTCCATAAAATGTCTTTTACAAAATCATAAATTGATTCAGGAAAAGCAGAAATAAATTATTTTATCATAATAGGATAAATTCATATGACAAGAAAAAAGAAAATTTCCGTGAAAAACAACCGATAATAAATTTGGTCGAAGGATTCACGAATAGCAACGGACTTGAAGTAAAGAAAAAAATTATTTCAATTATTAATTATTGCAAAGGTTCTCTTAAAAATATTTTCATTATAGGGATATAAAAATCTATTTTGCGACCATGTACCACAGCACGTTTTTTATTTTTAAGATTTATAGATATCAAAGGAAACCTGTGAAAACATCAAAGATTTCTAAATGTATTTCATTATGAGAATAGATGAGAAGCTTGACTCATTTGTCACTTTTTTTTAATTGGTTTGTATTTCTATGATTGATATAGTGGAGAAGAATACAATGCACTGGCTTTGAATTTTGAAAGTATTTAGATATGATGCGATAGAAGAGTAAAGTATGATATTTTATTTATTTGATGACAGAAAGTAGCATAGTTCAACACCTCATGAAACTAGGGAGAAAAGGTCGTTTATGGAGGAATTATCTCTCAAGCAGAAAAGTGTAGACCTAGGCTTGTGGTGTGAGAAAGACCCTTAGGATAAGCTATAGTATATATAGTTCAGGAATGAAAAAGAATGAGAGGAAACAGAAGTTTTGATGAGTCCGAATTGGTGCTAGGGGTCGTCGGAAGATAAATTAATCGTCGTTGGCTGAAGCTTAAACTAGAATAGGTAGTTGTTGGAGATGGAAAGGAGGGGGAAATATGGAGGCAAGTGTAATTCGGAAAAACTATTTTCTTCAGGCTGTAGAAAGGGATACATAATGGAATACAATGTAGGAAATATGGGAAAAGATTATAGAAATAGAGCTTTGAGTAGCAGAGATTTTAGTGAAATTACATTAGGAGGTTATAAGAAGAGAATGAAGTTTTAGCTTTTGTAGATGGTACAAAATAAATAAAAACAGGAAATATTCGGATGAAGGAATTAAAGGTTATTTACAGTTATTCAGGGGAATTGCAATCTAGTCAAGGGGAAACAGATACATAAGCCAATTAATAAAAAGGGGGCGGGAGTCTGCAAATATGTGACGAAAAATAGGATTTTCTTTTCCTACAGCTAAGTATAAACAAAGGAAAGGGTTATTGACCCAGCAGAACTGAGAATAAATTATACTAATGGAGAGATGAAGTTGGAAGTGAATTCACTTTTGGGATGATGACGTGATTACTTTGAGGATTTGTTATACGTGGAAGACGGAAGTAGAGAAGAAACTGAGGGATGCCGGAGGAATAAACTTCACGTATGATTAAGATTATGTAAACATATAAGTAATTTGTAATTCTTATCTATGATTTTTCTTTACTGATTACGCCAATAGAATAGGGTTAATAGGCTCTCCACGTTTAAATTGTCTTTGCTCCTCTTCTTCCCATCCATAAGGATAGAATTGCCTTAATAAGATTTCTCATAATTCTGACCATCCTTTACATTCAGATCTTCCGGATAAAACCGTCGTATCCGTAACTCTGGATATGCAGTTAATTCTAATAATCAGGCCTTCTCCATCATGCGGCTCAATACTACACAGTATTCTAGAAGTTTTATTCCAGCTGTGACCAAATTGTGGAATTATCTTCCTATTCGGGTAGTTAAATCGGAAGAACATCAAAAGTTCAAACTTGCAGCGAACATTTTTATGTTGAACAGGCCAACATAAGTATCTTTTTATAGTTTATATATGAAAAAGATCCATATGTTGTTACTGTTCTTAAATTATCTTGTTTTTGTTGTTCATTACTTCTCATATAATTTATTTATTTCCTTATTTTCTTTCTTCACTGGCCTATTTTTCTCCGTTGGAGCACTTGGGCTTATAGCATCCTGATTTTCCAACTAGGGTTGTAGCTTAGCTAATAATAATAATAATAATAATAATAATAATAATAATAATAATAATAATTTAACCGTTATTTTTTGACGGTAAAGGCTTTTTAGGCTTATGATTGTTTAGCATTTTAGCATATGTCATCATAAAAACAATAATTGTCATGGCATATCCCTTATGAAAAGAATTAAGAATGATTTTTATATTCTTAGGTCAATAACGGAATCAACCTGATTGTTTATCACTCGAAATTATGATGATGAGTCTAGAGTTAGCAAGGAAAGGTTCGTTTGGTTAGTCAGATACTTGAACTCATCAAGATATTGTTTATAGAATTGTCACACGTAGCCCATACTCCACTACCTCTCTCTCTCTCTCTCTCTCTCTCTCTCTCTCTCTCTCTCTCTCTCTCTCTCTCTCTCTCTCTCTCTCTCATTCCTTAACAGCATCCTGGTGAGCTTTAATGCTTTCCATTAACAGGATTCGAAGGCACTATGCAATATCATTTCGAAACGGAACTTTCAAATGTGCAGTGATCTGTATCACTAAAAATAACTTTTACCTCTCCCAGTTCGCCAAAAGGGAATTCGAGGGAACTCAATACTTTTCCGGGTGCTACCGGATTTTCTCTTTCCCTTTCGACAAGTCAAGCAAATTATTTCATAAACTTTCAAAAACGGCGAGGTGTTCCAAAATCGAACTGAAAAAAAAGGCGAATGACTGGAAGCTTCAGTAAGTAAATAAAGAGAAGCGAGAAAGGGAGGCTGCCAGGAGAGGTGGGAGCACCACTCAAACACGCGCACGCACAGGCAAAGATACACAGAACTCCAATTAAGTAAGTAAACAACGAGGGACAACATTTTTCCCCTGTGAAATCGGAGAGAAGGAAAGCTGTTGCTTGGTCTTTCCGTTTGCTGGAGTTGTTTAAATGATTCCAGCAATCGCCGTCACTAAAAGGGCACTCTTAGGTGTTTGGACCGACACGATCTCATTTGGAATTGATGTTCATTTCTATCATGAATTCAGCTTTTTATAAAAAATTTCTTCCAAAATATAAATCCTGTTAAACTAATCAGATTTACGACATTGTACACTTATTTATATATATAAATAAGTGTAGTAGGTTGGCCAGGGCACCAGCCGCCCGTTGAGATACTACCGCTAGAGTGTTAGGGGGTCCTTTGACTGGCCAGACAGTACCATATTGGATCCTTCTCTCTGGTTACGGTTCTTTCCCTTTGCCTACACAGACACCGAATAGTCTGGCCTATTCTTTACAGATATTCCTCTGTCCTCATACACCTGACAACACTGAGATTACTAAACAATTCTTCTTCACCCAAGGGGTTAACTACGGCAATGTAATTGTTCAGTGGCTACTTTCCTCTTGGTGGGGGTGGAAGAGACTCTTTAGCTATGGTAAGCAGCTCTTCTAGGAGAAGGACACTCCAAAATCAAACCATTGTTCTCTAGTCTTGGGTAGTGCTATAGCCTCTGTACCATGGCCTTCCACTGTCTTGGGTTAGAGTTCTCTTGCTTGAGGGTACACTCAGGCACACTGTTGTATCTAGTTTCTCTTTCTCTTGTTTTGTTGAAGTTTTTATTGTTTATATAGGAAATATTTATTTAAATGTTGTTACTATTCTTAAAATATTTTATTTTTCCTTGCTTCCTTTCCTCACTGAGCTATTTTCCCTGTTGGGGCCCCTGGGCTTATAGCATCCTGCTTTTCCAACTAGGGTTGTAGCTTAGCATTTAATAATAATAATAATAATAATAATAATAATAATATATATATATATATATATATATATATATATATATATATATATATATATATATATATGTGTGTGTGTGTGTGTGTGTGTGTGTGTGTTTATATATATTTTATATATAAATATATATATATATATATATATATATATATATATATATATATATATATATATATATATATATATATATATATATATATATATATCATTGCTGTCTTTCTTCTGATTTTCTTGAGCCCAACCTCCTGTGATATTCTGGTAAGTAAGCATTGCAAATCCTGTGGTGTTTTGCTAATAAGGACAGCGTCATCTGCATATTGTAGGTCAGCTAATTTATTTTCACAAATTCAGTCCAATTCTTCTACACCATCCTAAGTTGTTCTACGCATTACAAATTCCATGAGGACGATAAACCACATAGCCCGCAACACATTCCCTTGAAGTACTCCGCTGTTCACTGGAAATTCACTTGATAGGACTCTTCAAACATTTACTTTGCACTTACTATGCTCATGAACAGACGTAACCATAATAACGCAGGAGTCTCCACAAAATTGGGCGGTGAAAACGATCAAAGGCTTTTTCATAGTCCATAAATAACATCGAAAAGGGATTTCTAAATTCTACGCATTGTTGTACATGTCTCAAAAAAATTTGGTCATCTCTCATCTTTTCATCAATCTTTCTCTCTAGTCTCTTTAGAATAAGCATACTATACATTTTTATGACAACTGACGTAAGTGTGATGCATCTGTAATTATTGCAATCAGCCAGGTCTTTTTTAGACAAAATAATCTTGTAAGTATTCTGGGGGTCATTTTATTTTCAGCCAGTATCATATCAGCAGTTATTCCATCGTAACCCTGGGTTTCCATCTTCTGCGTTTTTTAATGATAGCTTCGACTTCAAACACACTGAATTCATTCATTAGCACGTCAAGGTCTTCATCAGCTTCAGGAATAATAATCAAAGTATTCCCTTCAAATCTCCCATTCGTGACCTCACCAAAGTGTTCCATGTAACGTTGCCTTTCTTCATCTTGTTATAACTGATCCATCCGTCTTTTTAATGGGTATATGTTTCCTCTTTGTGCCCATAGAGATTTCATTGATAATTCTATGACCAATTCTTACATCATAGCCATTCCCTGATATCATAGCTTTGTCAGCCTCATCGGTTTTCGTATGTAAATACTCTTTCCAGTCATTCCTGACTTTTCTTTTGACTTCCCTATCAATACTGGATACTCTTTGTCTTTTTCTCCTTTTTATAGTATGCTGCATATCCTTTGATATCTATGGATTTCTACTGACTGATATTTGTTCTTATTATCATACTATTCTTCATTAGTTGTCTGCTCTTCATCTCTCAAAGTCTTTAATTGTATCAAACTTGAGTATTCTATCCACATCTCAGTTTGGGTCTTTCAGTTTTAATTTCAGTGTGGCAATGAGGAGCTAGTGATCGCTAACAATATTTGCACCTCTATAGCTTCTTACATTTCTGAGTCCTCCTTTTTTTCTTTAATACTGGCTATGTGATCTATTTGTTTTTGTAAGTGCTACATGGTGAGGTCTATGTATATTTTTGGATGTCCGTGTGCTGGAAAAGGGTACCACCAATGACAAGATTATATGTTGAACATATACTTATAAAATGTGCTCCATTTTCATTTACAACTCCGCCAAGACCCTCAACACCCATTTCATTCTCTGTACCTTGACTAATCCTTCCAACTTTTGCAATAAAGTCACCAATCAGATATTTATATTTTTCTCTTGGATCTCATCTATTACACTCTGCAGTTCTTCATGGTATTCGACTTTCCTTTATTCAGGCGAATAATTTGTTGGTGCATAGTAAGCTATAATACTAATATTGCACTGACTTCAGTTAAACTTCGCAAGTAATAATCTACTATTTACAGCTCTCTCCCCCCCCCCCCCCCCGTTTAAGGCCTTTTCTGCTCTTACCCCTTCTCTTCCTACTTTCGCTTAGGGCCAAGATACCAAACTATATTCCATAAGTTCATTTTCCACTTGCTGTAACTTTCTATTCTGATTCATGGATCTAACATTCCAATTACAAATGTTCAAATATCATTTAGTATTTATAAACCAGGACATTTTTAGAACAACGCTACTCCCAGGACTGAGGGTAATTCTGTCATATTTGCTTTCATTTGAATGACTAAATTCATAGTGGATTCATTGGGTAGATTCATCAAAGGATATCCAGTTCCTTGTGATATGCAGTGTCTATTAAACTAAGACAAGTGACCCCGGTCGTTCCATATTAATTCCAGTAAGATCATCTGCCAGGCATCAGTAGTAGAAGTCGAAGAGACAACTTGTCTCTCGCCTTAAATCCAATCTGTCACGTTGCTGCCAGTGACTTCATCGAGATTTAAGGAGCCATTTTGTTCGCACCCAAAGTTCTCGTTACTCCTCCAGGTTGCTCATCCGCTTATGTAACCGTTGGCAAACATATATTGCTGAGA
>NC_090728.1:151075230-151090230 GCF_036898095.1 Palaemon carinicauda
CAGAAATGGAGAACTAAAAATGAATATGAGTAAAACTAATATAATGTTCATTGAAAATTTAGAGAGACAACAAATAATGGTTAAAACGAACTTTTAGAGATTGTTAATGAATATACATACTTATGACAGACAAAAGGTGTTTCCCCAGAACCTGAGTTCGAAATAAGAAAAGGATAAGCATGGGATGAAGAGTCTTCATAAACAAAACGAGATTATGGAGAGTAAAATGCCACTTTCTCTTAAAAGAAAAGTATTTATTGAGGTGGTCCTACCAGTATCATCTTACGCATCAGAAACTTGGAGCCTAACTAAATTCTTAGATCTTAAGCCAGTTACAACTCAAAAATCCATGGAAAACGTGATGATAGGATTAACACTAAGAGAGAGAGAGAGAGAGAGAGAGAGAGAGAGAGAGAGAGAAACGCAACATGGATACGAGAGCAACTAAGTAGAAGATATTCTAACAACATGTAAGAAAAAAATTTGGACGTGTACAGGACATATAATGAAATTATTAGATAATAAATGGACTAAAAAGGTAACAGAATAGGTTACTAGAGAATACAAACTAAGCAGTGGAAGAAAGAGAAGACAATGGATTCACGAGCTAAGAAAATTTACACACACACACACACACACATATATATATATATATATACATATATATATATATATATATATATACATATATATATATATAATATATGTATACATATATATATATATATATATGTATATATATATATATATATATATGTATATATATATTTATATATACTGTATATATATATATATATATAATATATGTATATATATATATATATATATATAAAGTGTGATGTACAAATTGAATAATTCCTTACTCAGACATGGAAATACATGACTAGTTAACAAAATCCTTTTATTAGAGAAATAGCTTTAGAATGATAATTCTTATGAAAATGAGTTACTAAATTTATGCAGTTTAATATAGTTCAACCTTTCCTTAATTAAAAGATAGAAAAGTAGATATTCGGCAAAAATGATATTTATGTAGAATTCTGTATAATATAACATTCTCCTCTCTCTCTCTCTCTATCTCTCTCTCTCTCTCTCTCTCTCTCTCTCTCTCTCTTTGCGGTCTACAAGTTGTGTTTGCCCCGATGTCGAGAGAAACTAAGTTGGAGGCTCTATCAGAAGTTCTGAGATAGCACCTGATTTCAGTCTGTCTGATATGTTTCCCAAGTCTTCCGAATTACATCTGATATTAGGAAGTCTTTTCAACAAAACGAAATAATAGACTGAGCTACGAAAATAAGAATCTTATGATGTTTTGAGCGATGGCAGGAAATAATAACTGAGCTTCCATAAGTAAGTTCTTGATTTGAATGTGCAATTCCAAAGTTTATTTCCCCCAATAATCTTAACGTAAACTTTTTGGATAAAAGATGTAAGCGATAGAAAGATAGAGTGAACCTTGATAATAACGTGGCTTTTAAAGTTTCCCCAATTTAAGCGAAAAATGTTAATATTAATGGACTTATCATGTTTTTATTAAGGAGATCCCTTGTCTGTCTGTTTTGCCTTTTATCACCATAGATAATTTTATGCAATTGCTGCGATAGGTTGTTTTGTGTAATCAGAGCTGAATGTTGATTATCATTGGATGACCTTAATCGAAAAATGTCCGAGCTTACTATAAGTCTCTGCCTAACTCAAAAGCAGTTCTGAAACAGTGTTTTCAAAACATGTTGCTAATTTTTACATCTCATACTTTCGTGCAGCATAAACAGCCACGTATTTATCTCTCTCTCTCTCTCTCTCTCTCTCTCTCTCTCTCTCTCTCTCTCTATTATTATTATTATTATTATTATTATTATTATTATTATTATTATTATCATCATCGATCGTTGCTAGTAATTATTTTCCAAAAATGTTTAAACAGTTTAGTACAGGATTATTTCCAACCCTGATAAGGTGTTCAATGATTCTTCAAAACAATATGAAATATACTCTAGTATAGAAGTAACATTTGATTACATTAACTTCTAGAAATTTTAAGCATATTCAGCGCTCAAAAATATAAAACCACAACATCTAATCAAGATTGCAGACTGGAAAATAACTCAATAACTTCCATGTCGAGATGAAGATTATTATGTATCTTCTTCGTTATGTCTTCTCCCACATCCAACCCATGTGCTGCATTCGTTAGCTGAATTATAACTTTTGCAGATGATCAGTGTTCCTTTCCTTGTCAAATAACAGAACGTTAACGTATAATTCATGCATCCTCGAATGCAAATTCTTAGTGTAAGATGCGAGAAAATATCAACTACAAGTCAGTTTAAAGACCAGGTGTTTCTTTATCTACTGTATGTGGGTATGTGCATATGTTTGGACAAAGGTAATAATTCATGAAAATTAAAAACGTTAAGTTGAACTTGTAAGATATTCGAGTGAAGTTAAAATCAAGAAAATGTAATACTTTGGAAAAACAAGAACAACATTTTGGGGAAACTAGAATTGAAGGAGGATTCAGATTTTTGGGTTTTGGAGAGGGAATAAAGAAGGGTTGATTCTCCTTGAATCATCGAGGAAAGGAAAAAATATCCTTGATAAAACTGCTTTCAAATGCTGTGACATTCTGCCTGAGAATTTTAGGGCTGTGGTGGCCAGTTGGTAGCGTACTTGCCTGGTAATTCCCAGACTTGGGTTTGGGTCCTGCTCAGACTTGTTAGTTCCGTTGGTCGCTGCAACCTCACCATCCTTGTGAACTAATGATGCAGGGCTTAGGGGAAGCCTATAGTTCTATCTGCTGAGTCACCAGAAGCCATTGCCAGGCCCTCCTTGGTTCCAGGTTGGGTGGAGAGGGAGCTTGGGCGCTAATAATATGTAATATGGTCAGTCTATATGCCATTGCCCTGCTTGATAGGGCAATTTCACTGTCCCTTGCCTCTGCCATTCATAAGCGGCCTTTAAACCTTGTAACATTTATTATTTTTCCTTCGACAATAAAAGGTTAAGAAAATCAAAAACTCTACAGAAGTTAGAAATATTTATAAATGATGCAAAAGGTGGATTTTTTTAAATCGTAATACACGCCTTACACACACACACACACACACACACACTCTCTCTCTCTCTCTCTCTCTCTCTCTCTCTCTCTCTCTCTCCCAAATCAGGAAAACTAGCAAATCCACAGAAAAAGGGGAAGAGAAAAAAGATAACTTCCTCTGAGTGGCACAATTCAATGTTCAATCAGTTAGAAACAAAAGGGAAAACTTTAGGGCAATGATAGCTAGTGAGGAACTAGATGGCATAGGAATTACCGCGACATGGATTCAAGAATAAAAAACAATGGATTTCATCGGAGAATACGGAATCCCAGGTTTCGAATTGTTCAAGAAGTATCGCCTTACCAAAATAGGTGGAGGGTTATACTCCATGTTAAAATCACTTAAACCCCATAAAAAACTAAATTAGAAACTGAATGTGAAGTGACAGGTGGAAATATCAACATCATAGGAAAAAACATGCCCATACTAGTAATATACAGATCACCACATCAAACACAAGAACAGGATGAAGAACTGTATAGTCAACATGGACAACAAATTAACAATAAACTAGCTGTCCTAATGGGAGACTTCAGGGACCCAGTAAAATGGGACACTATGAATTTTACATCAAACACAGAGGGACATTTGTCAACAATAAATTCCTCCATCTGTGGGTTGATAAACTAACTAGGGGATACAACATACTAGAGACTGTGCTAACAACAGAAGAAAATTTAGTATCCAGTATTTCAGTTGGCGAAAATATTGGCAAAAGTGACCACAGTATAGTTTGGTTTCAAGTAAATATTCCTCACATAAAAGAAAGGAAAGTTATAAAAAAGATAGACTACAGACGTAGTAACTGGATAAAACTGAAGGAATACATCAGGAATTTGAAATACGAGGAAACACGAACATCGATACACAATGGACTCCTTTGTAGAAATATATAAAGTAAAAAGGGCTAAATGTATACCTCATAGAAAAATTCTACCAAATAGCCAATGCAATAAGAGGTAAAGACAAGAAACATAAATCAATGGGTTCACAGCCTTCAATTATGAAATATCTGAGCACAAGACGTTAATCCGAAAAGTTGATAAACTAGTTAGAAAGATCAAGATCAATTAGGAGAAGAGAGTGACTTCAGCTAGTAAAAATCCCATAAGAATATTTCGCATATGTAAACAGTAGAAAACCAATCAAAAACAATAATAACCCATTTACAGACTTGGAGGGTAATCTTATAACAAATGTTTTGGAAAAAGCTAAACTGATGAATGCATATTTCACAACATTATTCACTAGGGAAGAATCAACGACCCTCCCCGAAACACAACCATTAAATAGAATCACTTTTACAGTGGGTGATGTCAAAAACAAAATAAAAGGACTCAGTAAGTCTAAGGCACAAGGTCCAGATGATATTCATCCAAGAGAGATTATAGAACTAGAAGAGATAACCCCACACTTTTACAAAATATTCCGTAATTCAGTCAACGAAAGAAAGGCATCACGAGAAAGGCCAATAGAAAACCCAGTCAACTGCAGACCTGTGTGTTTAACTTTAGTGCCTTTCAAATATTTTTAATCAATTATAGTAGATTCAATAGTAAAACATATAGAGAAAAACCATCTTCTGATAGACAACCAACATAGTTTTAGACAAAAGATATCATGTGGACAAATCTTTTTGATTTTTTAAACATGTTTAGCATTTAGGGAAAAAGCCAGGCAATAGACATTATATACCTACTCTTTCAAATGCTTTTGCAAAGTTCCTCATGAAAAATTAATGGTCAAAATTAGAGCCCTAGTCATCATTGACGAGCCATCTGAATGAATCGAAGATTGGCTAACAAACAGAAAACAGAGAGTTGTAATCAATGGCGAAGCTTCAGAGTGGGCAGCTGTTACAAGTGAGTACCTAAAGGATCCGTCCTTGCACCATTGTTAATTTTATCTATATTAACGACATAGATTTAGTGTTAACTAGTAGAATAAAACAATTTTCTGACGATACTAAATTAGGCATTAATGCTGCGAACTCAGAAGACGCAGAAGCCGTAAGAGAGAATTAAATGAAGCTATCAGAATGGTCCAGAAAAAGGCAAATGCCTTTCAGCTGTGGGAAATGTAAAGTCATATACATAGGGTATATTAACCAACAATCAGATTACTCGCTGCTGGGTAATGAAATAGAAAGTGTGGACCAAGGGGGAGATCTCGGTATTATTATCAGCAATGGTTTCAAGTTCACCAAAAAGAGCATAAAAGCTGAAAAGAAAGCACAATTCAAATACCGAAACAATGACGCTGTACTATAACTGTACACATCACTAGTAAGACCCCATCTAGAATACGGAGTCCAATTCTGGGCTACAAGTATTCAAAATATAGATAGACTGGAGGTAGTACAAGCTAGGGTCACCAAACTAGTTCCAACACTAAGGCAATTTGTATTTAGACGGAGAATGGAATGTTTGAACTTATTTGATCTACAAACTCGACGACTAAGGGGACAGTTAATAGAGGCATTCAAAATTCTGAAAGAATAACAAATGTAGATTACAACAATCTATTCACGCTTAGCAGAAATCAGTCCAGAGGTAACAGATACAAACTGGAATTGAAAAGATATAACACCACTCAATGTGGCAATTTCTTGACACACATATTATCAAATACTCGGAATAGACTTCCAGCGGATGTTGTAACCAAGTTCAAGAATAAGTTAGACAAGATCATAAGAACTCTCTGAGTGCTTAAACTAAATTGCTCTGCCAAAGAGCAAATGAAGTCTCCACGGATGGACTAAAAAGTCTTCGAGACATTCAAAATCGTTGTAACTCTTTGTAACTCTATATTATATATATATATATATATATATATACATTTATTTATACATACATATATATATATATACACACACACATATATATATATATACATATATTTATATATATATATATATATATATATAAGATTCCACAACTACTCTGATCTCTGTTGAATTCATATACTTTGCTATTTCATCTCTTAACTTTAATTGGTAAACTTCTCAAGAGAGATACAATGATCCGAAGCAAGGGTCTCTCTCTCTCTCTCTCTCTCTCTCTCTCTCTCTCTCTCTTGCAACTAACTCTGTTCCCCCCAGAGCTTCAGTCAATGTCCATCCCAAAAATAGTCTGAAATGAAGCGAACGGTATTTGGCCGAGGGAGAAAACGATCCTATTACAGATTTCAAATCATTATTCCTTCTTACCTCTTCCAAGCAAAAATGAGTTTTCTTTTTTGAACCATACACTAAACAAGTAATGAAAGCCCTTCTTATTTACAAATTTCAAATTTTCTTGTGAAACACAATTCTGAATCAAATTACTCATTAGATGCTGCGGCTACTGTATGTTCTGTTGATGTAGATTAGGTAACGCCTACAACAACATGCAGGCAAAATAATTCTTCTACTTAGGATTTAACAGTTGCCATGGTTAATAAAGAATAAATTTCAGTTCTCTAGGTGAAATCTCCGTCAATGTATTAAGTGTTCGACTAAATATGCGCAGTATAATATTTTGGGATAAACAGAACATTTGGGAAAGGTTTGACGATGTAAGACGAAAATCAAAGTCACAACAATTCTCTTCTCCTAGTATTTAAAACTTTGTCGCTTGTTTAACAAACGAATAAAGGATTGGGTCCATCTACTATAGAATTGAATTTGAGTGAGCATTGTATTTTTCCGCGGCTCTGTAACCTTCGCCAACGAAATTGGAAGGAGGTTATGTTTTCGTCCCTGTTGGTATGTTTGTGAACAACTGCCTGGCCACAAAGGACGTACTGGTACGTTTCACAAAAGCCATCCCTTTACCCCCATGGACGTACCGGTACGTCCTTGCCAAAAAATGCTATAAAAATAATTTTTTTCATATTTTTGATAATTTTTCGAAATATTCAGGCTTTTCCCAAGAGAATGAGACCAACCTGACCTCTCTATGACAAAAATTAAGGCTGTTAGAGCAATTTAAAAAATATATACTGCAAAATGTGCTGGGAAAAAAATAACCCCTTGGGGGTTAAGGGCTGGAAATTTCCAAATAGCCCGGGGGTTAAAGGGTTAATTTCAGACGTGGAAGTGATTCCTTTTTGAAAGTCCTAGGTCAAAGGTCAAGGTCGAGCAAAAGGTCGAGAAATTAGCTGCCGTGGGGGAGGTCTACACTCTCAGAGTGCTTGTGTAGTTTTGTAAGTAAATGTTAAACGTAGTATAAGCACATGCTTAGATGTCCGTAAGAATCTTTAGGATGTAGCAACACAAAGCCTCGTCTTTCTTCCGAGATGTTCTAGGTTCAATCCCAACTTTATGTTGGTATTAATATCCTTTTATAGCTTGCTAAAGAAAATAAACGTTTCATATTTTTCTTAATTATATTTCATAAAACCATAGTTCAGTTCTCTTTTACGAAAATCGTCTCAATATATTTTTAGAAACTTTTCTCACTAGAAAACGTGTTTCAATTCTTTTACACCGCACTAAAATACTGATATAAATTTCTAACTAAAATCCTTTTGAATTGCACACGCATTAAGAGACAATTGGCGGTAATTTGAATATTCTATTTTATTATAATTTGTTGGTAACTTCAAAATTCCCTTAAATAGCAGAACATAGTTTACTTTAGCGAAATTTTAAAATGTTAAAATAATCATCAAAAACTTAACCTACATGAACAATTTCTCTCTCTCTCTCTCTCTCTCTCTCTCTCTCTCTCTCTCTCTCTCTCTCTCTGCGTTATCATTTGGCATGCAATGATGATACAATAAATACGTCAATACACATTAAACAATTGATTGTATGTATACGTTGTTATTATCATTGTTGATGAAATCCACACTAGCAGGATTGATCATATTAACAGGAAGGTTTATTTTTAGACAGGAAATTGTGGGGTTACGTAAACAAGCAGTGTATGTTGTGCATTGTTTTTTTAATGTTATGCTTCGAGCCATGATACAAATCATACAAAAAGATTTTCAAGCAATGAAAAAAAGGTGCAATATCAACTGTACAAATAAACACTTCATGAGGTTTTGAAAAATGGCGTGTTTTTAATAAATAAATAATTATATATATATATATATATGTATATATATATATATATATATATATACATATATATATATATATATATATTATATATTCAAATAAGCCATATGTATTTTTGATACATTAATGTCTGGATTCTCTTAACGACCTCGGGATCAGAGCCCCAGGCGAAATCACACAAAGACAAGAGCTTGTGACCGGCCGGGAATCGAACCCTGGTCGGCAAGCTTGTATAGACAGTGACTAAACCACTTGGCCACGAAGAAAGATAGAAGTCAATGACAATTCCTCTGTACTTATACCTGCCGATTTCAGGTATATATATGGCTTATTTGAATATGAAAAACAAGTCTAGATGTGCAAAATTTATCATATATATATATATATATATATATATAAATATATATATATATATATATATATATTTATATATATATATATATATATATATATTTATATATATTATATATAATATATATATATATATATATATATATTTATATATATATATATATATATATGTATATATATATATATATATATATATATATTCACTTTATGAGTGGATATACTTTAACGTGTTGAGAGCATTTGTGCATCGCCATATGATCAGTGAAGCTGTAGGATACTAGTCACGGCCACCCATATTAGGTTGGTTTGTTGTGAAGGATCAGACAAAAGTCTCAATCATCACCAATCCGCAATTGGTGAGGGTGGTGATGAAAACTTGCCAAAACCCCAGACATGAACAAGAACATGTCTGAGGCCTTTGTCCTGCAGTGGACTAGAATTGGTGGATTTGTTGTTCATACATACATATATATATATATATATATATATATTTATATATATATATATATATATATATATATGAGAGAGAGAGAGAGAGAGAGAGAGAGAGAGAGAGAGAGAAATAGTAGTGGTAGTAGTAGTAGTAGGAGTATAGTAGTAGTAATAGTTTTATCAAAATATTAGTATTCAATTTTCTTTTGCTATATGGCATGTATCCTAAAAAACAGAAATAGTCCTAAGAAAAAAAAAATATCATACGAAAGATTTCACGGATAACAAACTGATCGCACTTTCAAGAAGGCTTAGTCGTGAAAATAGATTCTCAAGAAACTAATGGAGATGAATGCTGAAAAGAATTACTCGAACTTGTTGAAGGTCTTGGATATACTGCATGATAGGTATGGAGGCATGGAAAGACATATGAACGATATAGATAAGTGGGGTAGACGTTCCAATAATATCCAAATAAGGTTATCGTGTTTCTGTTGACCAACCTAAATTATGAAGAAGTATGAACGTATGTTCACGTGCGAGTTAGAATAAATAGATAACTCTAATAGTATTAAAAAAAGTCACCTATTTCCCTTTCATTCTGTTATATATGCAAACAATCCTACAAATAACAGAATGAGCATTAGGTTTTTTTTTTTTTTTTTTTATACGAAAGTACTAATCTTGTACAGAATCCCGTAATTCTGTGCATATTATATATTTTTTTTATCCAACACCTCATTAGCTATTGACTATTTCGCAAACCTCCTCATATAATCAGTAATTCAATCAATAATCAAAAGGGTTTAGTGGCCTATTGGAAACGTCCCAGTCTTGCAATATGTGTGTTTGGAGTTCGAATTACGCTCAAGTTTCTAGTAGCTTCTGCAACATCAGTGTCCTTGTGAGGGTGGGGGACCCTATGGTTCTACTTACTAAGTCATCAGCAGTCATTGCCAGACCCTACTTCTTTCTGATTGGGTGAAGAGGCGTAGGTGCTCACCTAATGTATGGTTGGTCACTAGGACAATTCCATATCCCTTGCCTCGACCGCTAATGAGTAAACTTTCAACCTTCAATTAAGCATTCTGCTGCAAATCTTATTACTATAACTATTTTTTTAGTATACAACTTCAGGGTGTCTGTTTTGTCTCATCAGTTATATCTGCTTAACTTATTTGGTGACTTAGACATTGAAGGATATTTTTCCAGAATGATCATTCGTAAAGAAAGTACATAAAAATTTCCAGTTTCTGTGTAAGGAAATAAGACTATACTCGAATGCACTAAAAAATGTCCACTCTTATACAAGTCTCTCTCTCTCTCTCTCTCTCTCTCTCTCTCTCTCTCTCTCTCTCTCAGAGGTATTAAAGTATCCTAACCAAGTCTAAATTTATCCGCTGGACCCAAGATTATTCATTGCCAGAGCCCTCTTGCTCGCCAGCATCAAATGATCTTGAAATGTAATTCCTAACAAGCCTGAAATTAGATTAGGAGAGCCTGGTTGAGCCACGAAATTCCACTCTAAGAGGTTAATCAGAACAAATGTAGGTAGGATTATATTGAAGTAAGACAAAACCAGGGGGAATAATTTTATTTTTAATTGCAGTTTCCCTTCGTAGAAGCAAGTTTAATTCCTTGCTAAAATTTTTGTAAAATAATTCATAACATTGTTCTAAGTTCTCGTGGAGGGTTTAATGTAGATATATTCCTCTCAATCATTAATTATTCTTATCCAAAAGACTAATTCAATCAACTCAGTATAAAATTCTGATGATCACAAAGCATTTGAAATTATGCAATAACCCCAGATATTTTATATTTCCACAAAACTGCAGTACGTTAAAAGGAATATAATCTATTTTTATGTATGAATATATAAGTAAATGGTGAAGTGATGTTTAGAATTACCAGCTTGATATTCCTCTGTAGTCTTCGTTTGATGATATAAAGCATTATTTAATGACTCTGGATGACGAATTCTGTTTCCAGAAATGTCCAAATCAGCTAATGATATGAGGATTTTTTCATTATGATCTAACTGTTTTGTTTTTGTATATATTAAAATTGTTTTCTTTCAAGTATGTCTTTTTGGTTCCAGGTTATGTAATTAGATTTTAACCACATAACCTTTTGGTATTCTACTCTCGCTCATATAACATAAAAATCTCTTTAATACTAATACCCTCAATTCACCCTGAATATTCTCTTTCATAAACCTCTCAACAGCCTTTTCTCCAGCAGTATATTACAATAACATCTAATTTTCTATTTCTCATTTTCCTCTTGCAGCTCTCTTGTCTTTATCGTACCAAATGAAACTTAATTTTCTATGTAATTTGACAGAGTAATCTCACCCAAGTTAAAATGTCTTTGGCTATTATTAGAATTATATTTAAAACTCTTATTACTATTCTTCTTCTTGTTAGAGCTCCACACATGTGGAGTTCTATTGTTATTACCCATATTCTTCTTATTATTATTCTTCTCCGGTCTTCGAGCGCCAATAACTCAGCCAATTTTAAAGCATTTGCTTTCAAACTTGAGCAGCGGTATGACCTCATGGGGGAAGTATAAATCAAGAAAATCGTGCATGTGCATGCAGCGCCTCTATGCACAAAGCAAAAACAATTTAAAACGATTGCTCTTCGAGATCTCAAGAACCGTTCCATTAATTGCTTTCACCTTTTTCCTGGAGTTACATTGCGTCATGGTCTGAGCTAAATTTGTTTATTAGTTTTTGATATATGATATAAAATATGGCTGCCACATGGTCGAAGATGATAATCAGAAACTACGTGGCTGATTTGAACCAAATTTTGTAGAATTGAATAGGGTAACAAGACAACATAAACTGTGCAGTATGAATGACCTTGACCTTGACCTCAAGGTCACATGACGATTTTTGTGAAAATATAGATAAAAAAAACTATACCTACGATGCTATCCAGCACTATTTCACACGATTTCCTCCGCGCATTAGAAGTGGGGGTAGGTGTCCTTCCAAGGCAACCTAGATAGTAAAAGGCTGATTTTTTTGTTAAGAAGTGTAGTTCAGGTCCCCTTGTAGGCTCATATTCAATAATATACCATTTCCAATCTTTCTATTTTTCAATACTTTTGTTCTTTAGTTATTATTATTATTATTATTATTATTATTATTATTATTATCATTATTATTAACTTAGAATGAAATGTTGGATTATATAGCTAAAATACTAATTGTTAATGATAGTTTTAATATTTATCGCTACAAGGGCTAATGGTTGATATACATAAAAAGTGCCAGACTGATTTTGAGTTAATTCTAAGTATTCGTTTTCTGAAATCAAATTCCACATTATTTTTCTTTACGGGTTAACCAAATATATAGATACAAATATGGCAGAATATAAAAACTTTTGATGCAGATTTTGAGATGTAATATCATTAAGTTCCTCAGTACAACAGTTTCTTTTGCAATGATTGATTATATAAAAAGCTTTTTTAGTGATTGATCGAAGTGGGGGTACGAGGTCCGTCTTGCCAAGAAATATGTGTTTTGTCCATTTCTTTGATTTTTACTTCCATTTCAAAGGTAGACAATTTCGCTTAATAGTGAACTAGACTATTTCGTTTAATAGTGAACTGGACTATTTAGCTTAATAGTGCATTAGTTTTTTTTTTTTTTTTTTTTTAGCTGAAGAACCAATAGAATACACATTGCATTTTATGAGGAGTTTTATAGCGAGGTAGGCAAGAATCTAGACTAGTTTGGGCATCAGTCAGAGGATGGTTCATTGAACATTTTCTCTTAAGCTGGATTTAATAAACATGAAATAATGGATCTGCCATTTTCAGTATTTTCTGGCATGATGTGCCGGGGAATTTAGATAAAGGTAGTTCTGTGTTTAAATATTTTTAAAGCTAACACAGGAGTATTCAGTATCAACAGATATAAATGACCTTCTAAAAAAAAAAAAAAAAGTATACACGATACGTCAAAGTAACATTTCTGAAATTCCAAAATATTTTTACATATGTAAAAATTTTTTCAAATTTAAATGTATTAAATTCCTTTTATGATTATGCAATATAATGGACATTGGTTTTGTTTCTGAGCTCAAAAATATCTATATTAAAAATAGGGTTAATGAAAGGATTTAAGCTAGGAGGTTGAAATACAGAGTACCTACGCATAAACCCTTCACTATTAATCTAATTTCTCTTCCTTACAAAGTTTGAAATCTGACTTCATAGGTTTGTTTACCCAGTATATTATCAAATACACACACACACACACACACACACATATATATATATATATATACATACATACATATACATATATATCTATCTATATATATATATATATATATATATGGTGTATATATAAAGTCTGACTTCATAGGTTTGTTTTACGCAGTATGTTATCAAATATACACTCGTGAATATATATATATATATATATATTTATATAAATATACATATATATATATATATATATATAATCTGACTTCATAGGTTTGTTTACCCAGTATATAATCAAATAAAAACTCATATATATATATATATATATATGTGTGTGTGTGTGTGTGTGTGTATGAGTGTATACATGATAATATACTGGGTAAACAAAGCTATGAAGTCAGATTTTAAACTTTGTATGAAAGAAAAATTAGATTAATAATGAAGTATTTATGTGTAAGTAATCTGTATTTCAACCTCGTAGCTTACTATCGTCTAAACATCGAAGACAGCATGTCTCAGGAGAAACTGAGCTCTTGTTCATTTTCCGGATAACAAGAGAACTACACTTACGTTTCTTTCTTCATTATATGTTGTCGATACTTGTATCGAATTACTTTTTTTACATGACTCTTCTTCAGAACTACATTAGTTGAGTGATGGAATTGCAGTTTAATGTAAAGGCTATGATGGTGAAAATTTCCGGGCAAAAAAAGAAAAAAAAATATTTCTAAAACTTTATGAATCTTTCAAACTATTCTAGATGGAATGGAATCTGGGTCCAACGTATTCTTCAAGGCTCATATTCTTAGGGGGGCGGTTAAGCCTCACATGCTAAGCTGCCTTATACAAGCAAGCCTAGTTCTAAATACTGCATGAAATCCTGTGCAACATTAGAATCTTGAACTTCATCGAAGAAAGAAGAGAAATAGCCTGAATGGGAGTGCAGATATTACTTCATTGCAGAGAGCTTCTGTAGCAAAATTTATCATGAGAAATGGCGCTGCTCCACATGGAATTGAATCCAAGATCAAAGCAGATTACAAGCATAGTTTTTAAAGAGAGGTAATTAAGCCCCACAATTGGACAAAAATGACGTTCCTGAAGAACTAATGTCACTCCCATTAAAAGAAAGGATTCTTGAGCTTAGTCGAAGAGATAGAGCGCTTGTGAGACCAGTCAGGGAATTCTGTGAAGCCTTGTCAAAATGTTTTGTTTATTTCAAAATAATTCATAACGTATTTTATTTCAAAGAATGTTGGTTTTCATTTATCAATATTTTTTAGTTAATTCCCGAGCATCCACATTTTTTTTTGTCTTAAAATATCCACCACCATAGCCTTAATAGAAAGGTGCAATTTCATCGTTCAACCGATACAGTCCTGATGAAATCATGTAAAATTGTGATTCGTAACAATGTCAGCAAATAGTGAATGGAGAAACATATAGATTTCCCTTTATCCTGAAAACTGACTTGAGCTTAGTTTGTCTAGAGAGATGCTCTCTTTTAGACCCTATATGATTATATTTACCAGTTTTACTTATGCATCGGAATCTTGGAGCCTTACTAAAGCCTTAGTACATGATCTAGTTACAACTCAAAGCGCAATGGAAAGAATGATAATTGGAATAGCAGTAAGAGGAAGTTAAAGTGTAGGATATTCTAACAACTTGTAAGAAAAAGAAATTGGCATGGGCAGGACATATATTTAAAATGACAGGCAATCGATGGACATTAAGAATAACAGAATGGGTCTCGAGAGATTGCAAAAGAAGCAGGGGAAGGAAGAGAAGACGATGGATTGACTAATTAATAAAGTTTACGGGTGTGAACTGGCATAGAAA
>NC_090728.1:151095230-151100230 GCF_036898095.1 Palaemon carinicauda
GTATTGACCTTCTTATAATCTCTTATGCTATACAAATATTCTTTGATTTTTGTTAGGAAATTTATAAGATGGGCCTTCATTTTAGTGCTGCCTTTGCCCGTGTTAATCACAAGGCCATTGTTTTCAAGTTCAATTACTTGGAAGTAGGTGGATATTTTCTTTGCATTATTATAAATTTTGTAAGTAATAGATTGCAAAGAGTTATTGATGATGAGAATATGATATCTGGTGTTCCTCAGGGTAGTGTTCTAGGCCCATTACGTTTTATACTATATATACATGATATTTTTTTGAACCTAGAAAACAAGCTCGTTTCATATGCAGATAATGCTACTCTCTTTGCCCCAATTCCATCTCATGAATGTAGATCTGAGGTTGCTAAAGTTCATAATAGAAATCTAGATAAAATTAGTGCATGGTATAAATTATGGGGCATGAAGTGGAACCCTAACAAATCTCCAAGTATAATTGTAAATAGATTATGGAGAGTGGCTTCTCAACATCCACATCTCTACATAGATAATGTTTCTTTAACTCTATAAGGCTATTTTAGAATTTTAGGTGTGATATTTTAATACAAATTTACTTTTGAGAAATTCATTATATGTTTCTTCTTCAGTAGAACAAAAAAGTCTTTTATTGAGAAAGATTTTTAAGATTTTCAGTGATCACTAAACTCTGAAGAAAAGTTTTAATTCTTTCATTATGCCTTGTTTCTGGTATAGTTCTCCTGTCCTCAGATGCTGAATCTCATCTTAATTTTGTTGTACTAATAGTTGCGGTCTACTAAATTTCTTATTCATTCCTGATGCAGATATTATTCTATGGCACTGTCGTTTATTTAGCTCTTTGTACTTTTAGCACAATATTCTCAATAATTCTGATTATCTTTTGCATAATGATCTTCCCAAACGGTACTATCCTGTACGTAGTATTTGGTATGCAGTTAATTTAAACAGTCATACTTTCTTTTTCATGTGGCTCAATACTACACAGTATTCCTGAAGTTTTATCCCAGTTGTGACCAAGTTTTGGAATGAAATTCCTAATCAGGTAGTTGAATGGGTCGAAGTTCAGACGTTCAAACTTTGCAACGAATGTTGAACAGGCTGACATAAGTCTCTATTCATAGTTTAGATATGATAGATCTATTTAACCGTTGTTGCTGAACTTGGAGTATTTCATGTATTTAGTTGATTTTGTTATTTCCTTTCCTTTTTCTGTTTTTCCCTACTGGAGCCCTTGCGCTTATAGCTACCTATATTTCCTACATATATATATATATATATATATATATATATATATATATATATATATATGTATATATATATATATATATATATATATATATATATATATATATATATATATATATATATATAAGTATATATATATATATATATATGTATATATATATATATATATATATATATATATATATATATATATATATGTATATATATATATATATATATATATATATATATGTATATATATATATATATATATGTAATATATATATATATATATATATATATATATATAATATATATATATATATATATATATATATATATATATATATATATAGTATGATAATTACAGAGAAATTATATTTTGTAGAGATCTTGCTTATCAGTCAGAACTGATTCGACCCAATCCACTAATGATGTAATTATTTTCATCTTTTTTTTGTTAGCGATTTTTTAAACATTTTTATGTAGGCCTACCACAGTTTAACAGAAGCACATTTTTAATATAATCTTCACAGTAAGATATCAAGAGCATAGGTAAAGGAATGTGTTTACCCTCCTGATAGCAACATTTTACTTTACCCTTTTCATAAGATATCTTTTTGAAAAGCAGCTAAAGTACATTTTCTTCGCACAAATTCAAATGCTATGAATAACGTAATTGATAAAGAGTAGATTGAAGTTTTTAGGTAAATATACAGTAGTTCCACTCAGAGAAAAGCGTGAAAAAAGAAATATTGGGATATATGTATATAGAATGAGTCTCAATCTTCCTCTCAAAGTAGCATTAATACACTTCCCGTATTTCTTCTTCGAATAATATTTTTGGAAGAAATCTCATTACTCTCGGAACAATTCTTTCGAGGTTCCAAAACCGAGTCTTGATACGTGCTATTGATAGCCTATATGGTGGAATTATTAAAAAGACTATTTTTGTGGTGGAGGCATCGAAATGGAAATTAAAGCAATAATAACTAGAGAGACACTCAGTAGAGCTCAGATCTCCGCTGCGTCAGCTTATTTTTCGACCTTTCGCTCGACCTTGACCTTGGCCTTTGACCTTAACTTGTATTAATTTGCATGGATTTTCATACGCTTAAATATGAACCAAATTTGAAATCTGTGACAACGATGCCCAAATATGGCTGATTATGTGAATTTTGCTTGACTGTGACCTGCACCTTTGACCTTGACCTTCCAAAATCTACTAATTTTTAACTTTTCACATAACAGTTAATCCCTGCAAGTTTCATCACTCTACGATTAAAATTGAGGGCAGGAAGATGTTCATAAACAATAGGTAAAACATAACCTCCTTCCAACTTCGTTGGCGGCTTTAATAATGAATGAAAGATTGCCATGAAATGTCTCCATGATCCCAAATATATTTATTCCTACTCCTACCTTATCTGAAGTTAAATGACGACGAAGTCATTTTTTTTCGGATTTTAAATGAAGTATTTTTATTGCGTTTTCAAAATATTCAACGAAATTATGAATGATATATCATCAATTCATTTAATTTCTCATTTCATAAATAGTTGAGGCGGCTAATTTTCTGAATGATATGCTTCTCGCTACCATATTATTCTAGCAATATTTAGTACTAAACTTTGAATTTTGTTTCTTTTAGGGGGGACTGGTGGGGGTGGGGGTGTTGCTGGAGTGAGCTGTCCGCAAGAACCAATAGGACGGAAATTGAATTTGTCAATATTTGTGGTGTCGATTTTGGTAAACTGATAGATTGCAAATTTTTCGCATTGCTGTACTTATATTTGTTCTGATTTCCCAATAGTTTTATTTAACATCAAGGCAACTTTTCCTTGTTGGAGCAATTGGGCTTATAGCATCCTGCTTTTCCGACAAGGGTTGTAGCTTAGCTAGTAATAATGATAGTAATGATAATGACTGCATTAGCATAATCGGATATTTATCCAGAGTATACATTGAGGTCATCACCCGGTTAATTACTTGTAAGTGCGGCTGTTTTCTGAGTTAATTATAATGAATATTGGATTACTTTCTAATAATAATTATTAAAGTACTGATATCAGTTATTTATGAAAATATCGTTTATTGACATATGTTAAGATAAAACAGAAATACATAAGCCCCAAAAATATTAATCCACAAACAAAACCTGGATCAAGCAATTAAGTTTATTACCACAAAAATCCAAAGCCGCAATCTCGTTAAATTAGTTAAATGAATTTATGCTGCTACATATATTATTGATGTTGTTTGCTAAAGCTTTAATGAATTGTGAAAGACTTGTATCCTGCACAGTGCTGGGATGGGCATGCGACAAAATGGTTTAGGAAACTGACTTATCATAACAGAATTCTAAGTGTTAAAAAGAGAAGTTATTTCAACATTTAGAACTTTATAGTTATTTGCGCCCAATTAATATAGATACTTTGTTTGTTATTATTATTATTATATTATTATTATTATTATTATTATTATTATTATCATAACGATGATGATAATGATCATGATGGTTACAATTATCAACTACTACTACTGCTACTACTAATATTCAATATTATTGTTATTATCATTATTATTATTATTATCATTATTATTATTATTATTATTATTATTATTATATCTAGCATTAACAAGGCAAAAAGGCAGACTTTCACATTATTATTATTATTATTATTATTATTATTATTATTATTATTATTATTATTTGCTAAGCTACAACCCTAGTTGGAAAAGCAGGATGCTATAAGCCCAAGGGCTCCAACATGGAAAATAGCTCAGTGAGGAAAAGAAACGAAGAAAAATAAAATCATTTAAGAAGAGCAACAATATTAAAATAGATATCTCCTATATAAACTAAAAAAAAAAAAGATGCTTTAACAAAACAAGAGGAAGGGAAATAAGAGAAAATAGTGTGCCCGAGTGTACCCTCAAGCAAGAAAACTTAAACACAAGACAGTCGAAGACCATGGTACAGAAATTATGGCACTACCCAAGATTAGAGAACATTGGTTTGATTTCGGAGTGTCCTTCTCCTAGAAGAGCTGTTCAACATAGCTAAAGAGTCTCTTCTACCCTCACAAAGAGGAAAGTAACCACTGAACCATTGTTTAGTAATTTCAGTGTTGTCAGGTATACGAGGCAGAGGAGAATATGTAAAGAATAGGCCAGACTATTCGGTGTGTGTGTGTGCGTATGTGTAGGCAAAAGGAAAATGAATTATAATCAGAGAGAAGGATCCAATGTACTACTGTCTGGCCAGTCAAAAGGCCCCATAACTCTCTAGCGGTATTATCTCAACGGGTGGCTGGTGCCCAGGCAAACCTAGAAGTTTCTATGTCAATATGAAAAAAAGTTGTGAGGAAATTTCAAAATGCAGGTAGATTCATAAACAATTTGAGCACGACCCTTTGAGGTCGTGTTGCAATCTCTGTTATATTTCTAAGCATCTGTGTCAGTAATAGTCTCAGAAAGTCTGTCTTATAATTTCTTCATTAAAAGAAATGAAAGAAAAAGATAATAATGTCGTTGTAAAAAAAATCAATAAAATAGATTTTCTGATAGGTTTAATGGCATTTGATATCAAAACAAATTTGTATCTGAATGGTTCTATTGTTAAATTTTTTTTATGCGCTGCTAATGCCAGAAGCTAAACAGTTGATGACTCGATAAGTAATCAAAATAGTGATGGCCCTTTAATATAAATGAACTATCACCCAAGGTGGCTTATTAGGAATACTATAATTTATTAAGACAAAT
>NC_090728.1:151105230-151110230 GCF_036898095.1 Palaemon carinicauda
CTTTCGAAAGCTCAAATGACCAAATGTTAATTTACATCTCTCTCTCTCTCTCTCTCTCTCTCTCTCTCTCTCTCTCTCTCTCTCTCTCTCTGTAGACGTATTTCACTGGTGTTACCTTGCAGCATCCGTATCCAACGGAACAATTTCCATAATGTATACAACAGGCCTCTCTATTTTCAGAGATAAGTGAACTGCATATTACACGCCAATTCATAAGAAAATTTAATATATCATACGATATAGTGTGCCCCCATACTGTGAACTATGCAGTAGTTTACATTGTATTAATTTCACTTTGTTATTGCATGTAAAACTGATACCATGATGATTTGGTACATTTCGTTTTGCAATTTCTGTTCCTGTTATATTTCAGTTGATAAGGTTATGGACCGTTTGCTTTGGAATGTTCAAATCATTTATAGTAACTTAATACTTCCTAATTTCATTAGAGTATAGTTATTTAACATAGTTTATTCGGATAAAGCTAGACAACTTTATTGTATATGTTTTTAATTATGTTTCTAATAGACCAGTTGTATGCCCTTATCTTCTGAATTGAGAAATGGGAGTTTTCATTAAATGTAAATATTTAAAACAATCCTAAGAGTCGAGCTTGACCCACCATACTTATTATTATTATTATTATTATTATTATTATTATTATTATTATTATTATTATTATTATTATTATTATTATTATTATTATTATTATTATTATTATTATTATTATTATTATTATTATTATTACTTGCTCTGCTACAACCCTAGTTGAAAAAACAGGATGCTATCAGCCCAGGTGCTCCAACAGGGAAAATAGCCCAGTGAGGAAAGGAAATAAGAAAAAATAAAGATTCAAGAAGAGTAATATCAAAATAAATATCTCCTATATCAGTTATAAAAACTTTCAAAGAAGAGGAAGAGAAACAAGACAGAACAGCCTACCCTAGTGTACCTCCAAGCAAGAGAACTTTAACCCAAGACAGTGGAAGACCATGGTACAGAGGCTATGGCACTACCCAAGACTAAAGAATCTGATACACAATACGAGATAGACATCAATAACTATAAAGCAAGAGAAACACGGGAAGGTTTAATAGAATACAAAGAAAAAACAAACAAAATAACGCTACATAAAAAGTAACCAAACATCAACATACGAGTAAATAAGCAAATAATAGGGACTTTGTAAATATGAATAAAAAATTACCTGGCTCTCCAGAGTAGTATTAGTGTTTCTGTTACGCTCACGAACATCAACGTGAACAAGATTGTCACGAAAACTAGTTTCGATATCTTAATCTAATTCCACAAGTTTACGGCTGCATAAGAGCCAGTACTAACATAGGGTCAGCATTTTTCTAACTAACCTCAAAGGAATATGAATATTTGCACTCTTTGAGAAGTGGGACATGCTCTGACACTGAAGTTAAAGACACTAGTAATTCAAATTCATTATTTAAAAAATAACATGAAAATTCACCGAAAAAAGCCAGGCATAATATCTTATGATTATGACATTAATCACATAGGATTCTTTTTTTTTTTTTTTTAGGGGGGGAAGGACACAAGAATTCTTTACTTTTCTTTTTTTTTTAGAAAGTGAAGATGAATCTGTAAAGATGTTACAAACATCTGGTCTAGATGAAATTACGATTTTATTTATGGCAAATCTTCCTGTGAGCAAATAAAAGGGTAATTAAGCTTGGATCTTCTGTATTTTGGAAGGTCTAGGTTCCCGAAATGTATTTAATTCATATTTTTTTTATTTTTCCTATTAATAGCAGGGGTGCTTATTAAATGATATGAACATATAAGAATATCAATGAAAAAGGGAAACTTATAAGTGTGAAAAATTTTCAACTAATGAATTGCGATTTCTTTTTACTCATACTGGTATAATATAAGGATAGTAAACAACTAGAATAGGATTTTGGGTGGCCTGAAATACCCTTGGTTGAAGGATACTTCTGTCATCCAAACTTGAATGCGAAAAGAGTTGAAGTTGATGTAGCTATAGGTAATCGGAAAAAAATGCTAATTCGTTTACGGTTTAAATACCGTCAGATCTCACTAATCTTGTATATATATATATATATATATATATATATATATATATATATATATATATATATATATATATGTATACAGTGAGCCCTCGTTTATCGCGGTAGATAGGTTCCAGACCCGACCGCGATAGGTGAAAATCCGCGAAGTAGTGACACCATATTTACGTATTTATTTAACATGTATATTCAGACTTTTAAAACCTTCCCTTGTACCTAGTACTGTTAACAAACTACCCTTTAATGTACAGAACACTTAATGCATGTACTACAGTACACTAAACTAAAACAGGCACAAATATTAAAGGCGATTTTATCATGCGTTTCCTAAACACGCCAAAAAGCACGATAAAAAATGGCAACCAATGTTTTGTTTACGTTTATCTCTGATCATAATGAAGAAACAAACGCATTTACACATCTGTGTATAGGTTAGTTTTTGCATCGATTATATTGATTATTTAGTACAGTATGTTGATTTTGTTATTACCAATGTTTTACTTAATTTTTCCTAGGACTTCCAAATGAAATGTTTTTCTTTATGACGCCGCCTGAAACGGCGGCGTCATAAAGTACGCTCAGTAAACAAACGAAGGCATTCAACGCGCACGATGAAAGTGATAAATAATGATATTACAGTAAAAGCTTTTAGAAAATATGTTATTACAAATATTATTTACCGTATCTATATAAAATCATACAGTACATACGTAGCAAAGCAGGAAAACAATTTACGAGAGAGAGAGAGAGAGAGAGAGAGAGAGAGAGAGAGAGAGAGAGAGAGAGAGAGAGAGAGAGAGAGAGAAAGAGTTGTTTTACGTACGTAAATGTAAATTTTAAACAAAAAAATATGATAGGATATAACATGTATATTCAGACTTTTAAAACTTTCCCTTTAACTTAATGCATACTAAACTAAAACAGGCACAAATATTAAAATGTTAGAATATTAAAGTAAAATATGTATAAAAAAAATAAAGATTGATATTGTACTCACCACGAAAGAAGTTGAAGAAAAACTTGAATGATGATGGCGATAAATTTGCTGCACAGTAGAAATGATGATGATGAAGCTGATGATGTCTTCTACTGTGCAGCCAATGATAGCATTTTACGTCTCTTCAGACGGAGGTGTCTTTTCCTGGGACACCTCTTCAACTTCTTCCTGGGACACTTCTTCAATTTCTTCCGAAGGCGTAGTAGCAGGAGGAACTGGCTCATTTTTGCGAGGCTGGAAGAACATTGTGATCGGAAGTTGCTGCCGCTCCTTCTTTTTTCGCTCGAAGAGCATCCTGTAGGGAGTCATGATGTCATCGATCTTGTTGCAGAATTGCATAGACCGAACCATATCCTCGTTCCACTCTTGCGACATTTCTTTCACCTCCTTCACATGGTTGCAGAACTTGGCAAGCCGTTCTAATGTTAAGCCCGTTTCTTCGACATTTTCTTGGGTCTCTTCCTGCGTTTCACTGTCTTCTTCACTGGCCGATTTCGTCAGGTCTTCTAGGTCTGCGTCAGTTAGCGGCTGGGAATGGCAGTCCAACAACTCGTCGACGTCTTCAGTCGTCATGTCACCAAACCCGTCACCTCCAATTATCGCAGCCAACTGCACAGATTTGCGTATTGCAGAGTGTTGAATCCCAGATGGTGTAAATCCCTCGTTATCGTAAACAATCTGGGGCCACAACTTCTTCCAGCTCGCATTAACAGTAGCAGGTTTCATTTCTTGCAGTGCCTTCTGGATGTTCTGCAGGCACGTGGCTATTGTGTACTTCCGCCAGTACGCCTTCAAATTGAAATTTTTATCTTCATCTTCTTGGGCAGCATCCACACACGCAACGAGGTCCGCCAAGGTATTCTTCGTGTAGAGGGCATTGAACGCCCTGATAACCCCCTGGTCCATCGGTCGAATTAATGACGTGGTGTTGGGTGGCAGGAACTCAACCTGAATGCCCTCATGCGACAGGTCAGTTGCGTGTCCACCAGCGTTATCCATAAGGAGAAGGATCTTAAATGGCAAGCCCTTCTTTACGAGATATTTGCTGACTTGCGGGATAGAACACTGGGGGAACCAGTTGGAGGTCAGCATCTTCATAATCCATGCTTTTTGATTATGCATCCAGTACACGGGAAGGAGATTCTTATTTTTATTTTTCAAAGCGCGAGGATTTTTCGACTTGTAAATAAGCCTCGGCTTTAGCAAAAATCCAGCAGCATTGCCACACATCACGAGGGTAACACAGTCTTTGAAGGCTTTAAAGCCAGAGGCTTTGGCTTCTTCTTTGAACAGGAAAGTTTGCGACGGCATTCTCTTCCAAAACAAGCCGTTTTCATCCATATTAAACACTTGTTTCGGCTTGTATCCAACTTCAGCGATAATGTTCTTGAACGTCTCGTTCGCATAAGTTTCAGCAGCGGCAGTGTCAGCGGAAGCAACCTCGCTATGCAGGGAAACGCTTTTCAGGCCGAAGCGTTTCTGAAACTTCGCGAACCATCCTTTGCTGGCGGAAAAACGTTGTTTCTGAGGCTGGGAATCAGTGGATGTCCCTGGTTGAGGTTCATCTACATCATCTTCTTCTTCAGCATGGTCGCCATCGTCGTCTTGAGGTTCCTTTGCCGCAAAATTCTCATACAAGCCCAAAGCCTTGGTTCGGATGGTCTTCGTATCCAAGGCTATGTTCTTCTTCCGGCAGTCGGCAATCCAGACTGCTTAAGCACCTTCCATGCGCACGATCGTTTTATTACGCGTGGTAACGACTCGCTTCGCTGATCTGCTAGAGGTGATGGTAGCCGTTTTTCTAATGTTCGCCTCGTCCTTCTTGATGTAGCGAACGGTGGATTCGTTCACTCCAAATTGGCGGGCTGCGGCCACGTAACTTCTGCCTTCTTTTAACATATCGAGAAGCGTCACCTTCTCAGCAATCGTCATCATCTTTC